>NW_024081839.1:269109-505469 GCF_003009895.1 Hyaena hyaena
GACCCAGCAATAGCACTGCTAGGAATTTACCCAAGGGATACAGAAATGCTGAGGCATAGGAGCACATGGACCCCAATGTTCATAGCAGCACTCTCCACAATAGCTAAAACATGGAAAGAGCCTAAGTGTCCATCATCAGACAAATGGATCAAAAAGATGTGGTTTATCTATACCATGGAATACTACATGGCAATGAGAAACCATGAAATCTGGCCATGTGTAGCAACATGGATGGACCTTGAGGGTGTTATGTTGAGTGAAATAAGTCAGGCAGAGAAGGACAAATATCATATGTTTGCAGGTATAGGAGGATTAGGAGGAACTTAACTGAGGAACAAGGGGGAGAGGAAGGGGGGAAATGGTGGGGGAAAGGGAGAGAGGCAAACCATGAGAGGCTCTTGAATGCTGACAAAAACTGAGGACTGATGGATGTGGGGGGAGGGGGGATGAGCATGGAGGAGGGCACTTGCGGGGATGAGCACTGAGTGTTATGTGGAAACTAATTTGATAATAAACTATTTGTAAAAAAATAAAAAAAAAAATAAACAGCACACTCTTTAACAACTGATGTGTCAAAAAAGAGATCACCAGGGAAACTAGAAAATACTTAGGGCTAAAAAATAACCTTGAAAATACAACATATCAAAACTGATGGGATGAAGCAAAGGCGGTATTCAGAGAGAAATGTATAGCTGTAAACACATATGTTGTAAAAGAAGATCTGAGAAGATATGACCAGTAAGGTAAGAGGAAGTCAAGAGGCTGGTTACTCAAGAAGCCAGGAGAAGAAAATCTTTTTAGGAGGAGGGATTGCTCTAATGTGTGTTTATCAGGAAGCAGCCTGATGCTCCACCACTGATACCAAGTTGCTAGTTATGTGACATCGAAGTATGTTTGAGGTGTATGAATTTAATGGTGGATGCATATAATGGTACCCTGAATCTTTTCATGGTAGTGTTTTTCAACAAACCAAAAACAGTTTACATACAAAATAACAATGACCACAACTGCTGATGTGAACAGATAAGACAAAATAGATGTAATGATATGAAATATAAAAACAGTGTAATTTCACTTAGAAATTACTCATACTATATCACAGCACATCCTAATTGTGTTAGAGTTCCCAGGTGAACATTTTTATTATTACAACTGCATATCATTATTCAGGATGATGTCAATGAAGCCCAAACTAATGATGAATTTGGAAGCTAAAACAGAAACCTTTGTTAGAACAGAAGAACCATAAAGATAATGTAGAGTATTGTGACTGCAGTTGATAACACTGTATTGTATAATTGAAAGCTACTAAGAGAGAAAATCTTAAAAGTTTTCACAAGAAAAATAATTATAATTATGGGTAGTTGGGGATGTTAACTAGAGTTGTGGAGATCATTTTGCAATATATAAAAATAGTGAATCATGTTGTATACCTGAAACCAATGTAATATCATCTGTCAATTATATCTCAGTAAAAAAAAAATTTAAGAAAGACAACAAAGATCCAGAAAAGACAAGGCCTGAATTTAAATGGTACTTTGATTCTATTTGAAAAATCACTATAGTTGAACATATTTTCAAAATACATGAGTTCTATAATATCTAGCATGGAATAAGTCCAATAATAATTGTGTTGTATATATGCTAATAAAAATACAACCAGAGGACTCAAAAGAGAAACTCTAAGGATAGAAAATGAGAGTATTTCTAAAGAGATTTTTTCTATAAAGCTTCAAGAACAATGTAATACATTAGAATAACAAAAGTATGGATGGAACTCATTTCCATGTGTGGGGGGGGTACTATTAAAGAATTTTATGACATAAGAAAATAAAATGCATATATAAAAGTAGAAAATATAGTAATTATTTAATGTTTCAAAATGGATCATAGTAGCATCAAGAGAACACAAAACTGATATTTTTGGTAAACCCATTGATAAACCCATTGGTTTATATGTTGAGTGAACTAGATGTGAATGAAATATTATTATGATGGTCATCTTTTAACAGTATTTATCATACAAAAATATTTCAATACTAAAGAGAATAACTATATATTTTATCAACAGTGAAAAACCTGGTTGATATCTACTAAAATTTCCATCAGTAGTTGTGAATAGGAAGGAACAGTACATAGAGAATTCATTATGTGATCACGGTGCCTTTAAGAACAGTAGGGGAATCTGAAAGGACTCTCTCCCAAAAGAACCAATGATGGAGTTTCCTTCAGGGAGAGAAGATCAGCTCTATTTAAAACAAAGCAGAACAATGAAGCATTTTTAAACTGGCAACACCCCTCCTCCTTTTGATAGTTTGGTTTGCCCTCTTACAAAGCAACACCCTGGCATCTACATTAGAATTGAAACCGACAAGGCATCCCTTTCATCCCTGGCTGCCAACACTCCTCACTAATAATAATTAGCCATTCCTGGCTTCTAGCCAAGAGAGTTTAATAAATACTAGACAGGCTCTGGGGCCTCAGCTGCATTTCTAGCTTTAGCTAAGGAATGATGGGGGAGGGAACACCACTATGCTGAATGAGATCTGCTGAATAGCATCAGTGCAGGAAAATGACCACTCAGTTGTCTGTTAATGAATGACCATTATTTAAATATATATGTTATGTTAGAGAATGTGTTGAAATCCTCATTCAGATAGATCACATTCAGCTTTATAAAATTTATTTCTATACTTGCCTTACAAACGTTAATATATAGTATCATAACATTTGATAACCACTCTAGAAGTCACTATCTTTATACCTCTCCTATATAGTAAATAGCTTTAATTTCCAGGTAAATAACGATTCATAATATTCAATGCCTACACAATTTAAGAATGCGGACAGCACTTTAAAAATAGTCATTATGAATGTACTCTTTTATTTACTTGATAAATTCTTCATTTTGGTTTGTGATATTATCAACCCTAAAATTTCACAGAGCATATCATTGAATGCCTTGATAAGAGTAGATACTGTTGTATTTATTCAAAGAAGTACGGAGGGAATGAAGAGTTTCTTTTCCAAACTTATGAAGTTTGTTCATAGAGGGGAGGACATTTCTAATGCACTATTTTTGGTTCCATGTTTATTTATTGTTTTATTTGAAGAGTTTCCACCGTATGGGAGGGAAAATATAAGAGAAATTGTTTTAATTTCTCTCACACTTTACTCTTAAAAGCAGAGGGGAATGACTTATCTGATAAGAAAATGAAGAAAGACTGTACAGGCATGGATTTTAGTTTATTTTATCTTTTCCAGAGTGGCCTGTTTTCAGGATTCATTCACTCTCTGTGTCTTGGGGCAGGCTGCATCCTGTGAAGAAAAAACAGCGGTTCTATAGTGTGCCTCAGAGTAATGGGTGAGTCCGGGTTTTTCAGAGGTGAAGGGTTACAGTTTCACATTCAGCCAAGGTCCAAGCAAGTATCTTTATCTCTGTGTCTCTAACTCCTGAATCTTATTTCCCATTGTTACAAAAAGCCCTAGAGGCTTCCTTACCTACCCTAAAATCCTAACACGAGTGAAAACCAATCCAGGTCACTGGAGAAATAAACACACAGCATATGTATGAGTATGTCTTATTATACTTGACAGCTTTCTGTGCCTTTTTTCCTAATCTGAAAGAAATATAGATGAAGTGCTGGCCCTCATGTCAAGGCCTTAATCCCAGAATAGTCCTCCTCTGCCTTGGCCAACAATAAAATATACGAGAGCTTGTTTCACACAATCTTATTAAAGAGACTAAGAGTCAAGAAGATAACCTCACTAACTAGTGCTACCTGCCAAGTTTTCTGGACTTGGGATTTCACTTTGATGAAACTTACATGAATCTTGACTAGAAAGTGAACTGAAATTCTTTATGAATTTCCCTAGAAAATGATTTGGTAGACCACAAGTTTAACTATAACTTGAAAGCATATTTTCAGAACCTAAGTATTAAACCCCTCATAAGCCCGCTTTGATTTCTAGTTAAGAGCTGTTTTACCCAGATAACATTTATCCAACAATTAGAGTAGAAATTATCACTTTGGATGTTGACCAAGAATTAACACACTACAATCAGGAATTCAGAACATTTATTGCAAGAGCTGAATAATTGTAAATAACGTAGAACTGGCAAAGCAGTAACAAGGATAATTGTTTAGATATTGATTCTGTCAAAGTCATCAAACACCCCTCACAAACCGACAAAAATGTACTTCAATAAGCAATGCACCCCTACCCATTATTTTCCATTATACTGTGGAAAAACGTGAATTGCTATTTACAAAGTAATTTTATTTTTGGTAAGAACAAATTAACTATCAGATTAGCAAACCTTTTTTTTTATTTTTTATTTTATTTTTTTTTTACTTTTAAACTGATGTTGAACCGTGGCATTAAGATAACTTTCACTTCTTTCAATAAAGACATTTTGTTGCATGCTATTTATTTGTTTAAATCATCTGTCATGCCTTAACAAAAACCTCCTAAGAATGTTCGAATTTGGATTTGTTTGCACGTGCAACTGAGATCTTATGAACATTAGTTGTCACTCCATTAGTTGGACCTAAGTGACAAGATGCTGGTACCTGCCAGGCATTGACCGACTATGATAACAAACAGTTAAACAGCAATAATTAGAGATTTATCCCTTTATTTCCCCCAACTAGCCTACCTGGAGAATGTTCTGTTACATCATGAAGGCACAACACAGTAAATATTTTGTGGCTATGGTCTAACACTTGTGTTACAACAACATTATCGTATATGAGGATCAACACAAACTCTGCCATTTCAACAAAGTTGTAGACACACATTTGCCCAGTTGAAACTATTTTTGAGTAGTAATTTTTCTTCAATATATGCTAATTTTGATACATTAGTTTTGTATGAGTGACAAGCACAGGATATTATATTACTTGCTGAAGGATAACACTTTCCCATTACTCTCTCACTTAATGCTACTGATTAAGTGATTTTACTTTTGTCTACTTTGAAAACAAGGATGTCAAGAAAATAGGTTCTGAATTTCCAAGCTTTTGCAAGAGTCCTGTTCTTCTATAAGGTTTTCATTGTATCCTTATTTTTTTTTATAGAATCCCAGCATCATAAGCAATCACAAAAGAAGCAGGATTCCAGAACCTATTTTTAAACACAAGTGTTTGAGATCCTTTGAACAATGTGTGTCAAGACAGACTACTAACGCAGAAACACCTCACTGAAAGAAACAACAAAAATAACAACAAAGAGGCAAATTAAGAAAAAGGAAAGAAGCAACCATAAAACACGGAATTATGCTACAACATTTTTAGGTGAACGTTGTAAGTACACAAAAGTTGTTAATAATAACTTGCTTCTATTTACAAATACTTTAACACTGATTGACTTACAAGTATCCACTAACGTTGTTAACAGCACAATAGGTTTAATGCTTAATCTTTTTAAGTTTCGCTTGAGTATAATGTCAAGTATAGCAGTCCCAGCACAAATCAATGACAAAAAGAGCACAATTTTCTAACTGGATATGTTTGTCAGTCACTCTAATCCATGGAACTTTCTTACTCTCCAAATGCATATTCTATTGTTCATAGCAGCAGTCCAGGGTCAAAAGCAAAATGTAATTAACAACAAAAAGAAAAAAAAAGAAAGAAAGAAAAAAAGAAAAAACAAGGATATTTGCACAATGGAGTGATCATCTCCGGAGAGTTTAATCAATTCTAGTAAACAAGGTCACATGGCTAGTAGAACTATCTTTTCTTTTATGTTGTAAAATATTGTATCCTCCATGGTGCTAACACAAAGTTATGGATATCCCTGCTATAAAGGGGCATAGTTATAGAGATCTATTGAATACATAAAGCTCTGACACACACGGTATTAGCATGTCTATTTAGATTAAAGTTATTAGGTCCCATATAGCCTTTTTTTTTCTTTTTTTTTTTTTAGAGTTGGTGCTCCTTCGGACTCTCAATAGTACCTCCTGCTTGCTTATACGACTTCAGGTTTGCCAGAGGAATGTCTGTCATGTGGCTGCCATTGTTGAAATGGCCTTCATTGGAGCCATACTGCTTACGGTCATTGAACTGGTTCCTGTTGCTATCTTCTTTCCAGGCTCTGGTAAGGGTGTGCCCATTCACAAGCTTGTCCTTCTTGACCCATTCTTTCTGGGGTGCAAAGGTTGAGAGAGGAGATTTAGGGTGTTGATATGGGCCCAAGCCAGGAGGCATCCAGCAATTATCAGAGTGACCCAAAACCAAGCACTCTTGAGTGCACATCTCTGTGGCTTCAGCTAATCCTCGGGGACCCAAAGGCCCATCTACAGAGGGCAAGAGACAGAGAAAATAAGAAAAGAAAGTGGTTAGAAATTTAATTTACAATGGTCGCCTTTGAGAAAAAGTGCATTGGTGATTTCATGTTCTTATGAAAAAGTATAATAAGTTAAGCAATTCAAAGAATTCAAAGTCTTTTAAGAGTAACAGAAAGAATCAAATTCCTTGTTGTGGAAGTAAGAATCATCTATCTCTTTCCTTCAGCCTTCATTTACACTGAGAAACAGACATGAGTAAACAGATATACCCACGATATACCATTTCTGATCAACTCTTACTATGGAATATGTATCGTTACTGATTTACCATCTAATTTTCAACAAAGAGCCACTAGTCATGAAAAATTATGAAGAGTGAAAATATTTTATGTGTGATGTTGAAAAATATGTGAATATGTGAATGTACAACACCATAAAAACAGAAAATAATTGAAATATAATATTAAAAAATAAGTACTCTAAATGATTATATAAAATATCATTTTTCCATAAAAGCATGTGTTAGTTTTATATGAAATCACATGAAAATGACTGTGCAACATTTTTAAAAATAAAAAAAATTAAAGCATATTTTAACTAATGTGTATATTGCTAAAGGAATACTCGGTCTGCTGCAAGCATTCTGAAATCCAAGTAAATAAAGAAGTCATTTGTATTCAAAGATGGCCTTTGGTTCTTTCCAAGCCTAAACTATTTTCTTTTTTTTTAAAATTTTTTAAATGTTTATTTATTTTTGAGAGAGAGACAGAGTGTGATCAAGGGAGGAGCAGAGAGAGAGAGGGAGACACAGAATCCAAAGCAGGCTCCAGACTCTGAGCTGTCAGCACAGAGCCCCACATGGGGCTTGAACCCAAAAACCGCGAGATCATGACCTGAGCCAAAGTCGAATGCTTCATCTACCGAGCCACTCAGGCACCACCAAGCCTATTTTCTATATTTCTAAGTGTATTAAATAAATTCACTAGAATGAAAGCCTTGCTAAGTTGCAAATTGGATCACATGGAGTCTAATATTCAGGGGGAAAAAACGTCATTGTAGATATTTATCTATTGGTTTGTTTGTTTTTCCTAGCAGGCAATCTAGAACATATATTTTAAACATGATTTCAAAAGTACACTCTTTTCTGATTATGTAAAGAGGAAATTAGCCCTTTACTGAGAAACAACAGTCAAATGATTTAGGAAAAAAACTGTTTTGTTTTGTTTTGTTTCCCCTTGATTAAACAGTCAAGTGATAAGTGATAGGCTGGAAATTAGGAATTGATTTTACGAATGAGGTTAAGTGGATAGGCAAGAATGGCTGAGGCATAAAGCATTTTCAAAATAGAGAGTCACCAGAATAAAAATGTAGAGGAAAATGAAGAAAGATTTCTGCGACTTTCCTCATCAACAGTTAAAACACTAAACAATTGGCTGGAATGTATGTTTTTGCTAAAACCCAAGTTAGCACTAATAACATTTTTAAGTGCCCCAAATTGTTTTTTAATATTAACATCAATTTGTCTTACTAATATTCTAATTATTCCTTGTATATGAAAACATTCCTGCTGAAATAGGTAACCATTGATACAAATACCTGAGACTACAAAACACAAGCAACATCAGAATGGATAACAGATGCGAAAAAAAAAAAGTCACTAAAATTTACTGTTTCCTGCACACTCAACTTTTAGTCATTTTCTAAATCTAAAACCTTCTCTTTAGAACAATCTTAAAATTCCTTCTCATCTGACCTGTATCTCCATCCCGTCAAAAGCAAACAGATTTATTTTGTTTAAACACACATTCCTTACTCAAAACTATTTCTCTCACAAACCTCCAAAGATTACTTACTTCCTAGTATATTTAATTTAAACTTCTCTATGAGCTTTTCTTTGTCCTCAGAATTCTGCCCACCCTTCAAAACTTCAAACTAATTTCTCTCTTTTAGGTTCAGTTTAGTGTGCTCGGTGACTCTGTATCCACAAAGCTAACACATTTTGCTCAAACCAATTCATGCTCCTTACATTGAGATCACAGGTTTAGAAGATGCTTTGTGCAGGCATTGGCTGTATTCATTTAATTACTTATTCTTTCAAGGTCAGCTTGCTTCCCAAGTACCACAGCTAATTTCTACACCTATACCAATTCATATCTTGTGTGCACCTTGAAGATTTCCACAGATCTCCTCTGACTGATGAATGACAAATTTCCAATTGAGCTCCCTCGACTCCTGCCTTAGTGATACCTTTGTCTTTTGGGGGGGGGGAGGCTCTGTACTCTCATGAGTATCATTGTATTTTTGTTTTATCTCAACTAGATTTAAACTCCATTAATGGAAAAAACGACTTCTCAGTCTTCTGATTCCTCATTGTGCTGAGCAATGGTGATGATCTATGAACAATGTTAATTGTTAATTAAAATTTTATGAGGTTGAAAATGTACTGAGAAATAATTAAAAATATCCTCTGCTTAAAGGCAGACCTTAAGTAATTCTAATAGAAGAGGCTGATTTCACAAACATCACACCAAAAGCTTTCTCAATAACACGTCTCTTTGCCTCACAATAGTCTGTGACAGATAATAAATGAATTATTTAACTTCTTTGTTAAATATAGTCACTCCTTTCAAGACATCAGTGGAGATGAAGTAATCACCAACTTGATGTGCAATCTAGCTTAAGCCTCTAAACCAACCTTCGTTTTTTACTTTTCCAGAAACTGTAAATTTTTCTTTCTGTTGTTGTTGTTGATATCTCCGAAGGAAAACAAATAATCAGCTACCTTATAAAAAGCAGTAGAATCAGGTTTTTATTGAGTATATGAAAAAGGGAGAATATGCAAGATTATTTTTATTTTTTATTTATATCTATATATTTTTAATTTATTTTTAATTTTATTCAAATCCAAGTTAGTTAATATATAGTATAATATGGTTTCAGAAGTAGAATGTAGTAATTTATCACTTACATATAACACCTAGGGCTCACTCCAACATGTGCCCTCCTTAATGCCCATCACCCATTTAGCCCATCCCCCCACCCAACACCCTTCCAGTAACCCTGTTTGTTCTCTGTATTTAAGAATCTCTTATTGCTTGCCTCCTTCTGTTTTTATCTTATTCTTCCTTCCCCTCCCCTATGTTTATCTGTTTTGTTTCTTAAATTCCACATATGAGTTAATCAATGAAATCTTGTCATTTGTAACAACATGGATGGAACTAGAGTGTATTATGCTAAGCAAAATAAGTCAGTCAGAGAAAGATAAGTAGTATATGATGTCACTCAAGATTATTTTTTTAAAATAGCTTTATCCAACATTCATTATCCTCATATTAAATTAAGAATATTACCCAGGGGGGCACCTGGGTGTCTCAGTCAGTTAAGTACTTCACTTTATTTAGGCTCAGGTCATGATCTCACAGTTCATGAAACAGAGCCCCATGTCAGGCTCCATGCTGAAGGTGCAGAGCCTGCTTGGGATTCTTTCTCTTTCCCTCTCTCTCTGCCCTTCCTCCCTCACACACTTGTTCTCACTCATCTCTCAGAATAAATAAATGAACTTTTAAAAATATTGAAAGAAAGAAAATTACCCAGAGATTGAGAAAGTGTGTGTGTGTGTGTGTGTGTGTGTGTGTGTGTGTCTGTATCAGTATACGTGGACCCTAAGTCTTCAGCAATGAGTGACACATTTTAACAAATACTGTATATATGTTTTTTCAGAACCGGTACCACTTATTTATTCCAAAAATATTTACTGAGCACATACTGTACGCTGACACTGAATGGCAGCAGGAACACAGCAGTGTATGAAATAGTGTCAACACAGTCTTCATAGAGTTTTCATGTTACCCTGAGAATTTTTAAAATTCTCAGTACTTTTATTTTACAAGCAGTGAACAAAGACGGAAGACAAGGGTATCCTTAGGAAGGAATAGGTGTCATTAGCAATTAACTGATTTAGGGAGGCTTGTGTCTTTGCAAAGTAACAGATGGACCTTTTTCCCTGTTACATCATTTCTATTTTTTTTCTGTAAGTTCCTCTACAGGTAATTGACAATTGAAGACATTTACAGTTAGGTGAACTATATAAAACCTTTGGTAAAAAGAGTAAGTTTTTTCCATTAAATTATATCAATTGCTCTTTGCAAAATATACTTATGATTTATTCTTATAAGTAAATTTAAAGGCTTTTGATAAAATGCATACATATATTTACAGACGTTTTGTAGATCCTTAGATAAGTCTTTCAGGTAGCTGATTGCTGTATAAGATTGAAAGATCCGCCACAAGGTGGAACACAACACAACACTTGAAAGAAAGCCAGAAGTTTTTGTTCTTTACAACTGTAAAGGAGAAAAAGCCACCGGGCAGGGCCGCACCCAGGGTTGCCACAGGAATAGGCGAAAAAAGAGCTGGGATTTCAGGGATTTCAGTTTATGCCTGTCAGAGAGGGTGGTGGAGCTGTTTTCCTGGGTCTCTGTGGACTGATGAATTTGAATATTTTCTCATATTTTAGAGGATAGGGGCTGTCTGAAGTTGTCTGGTACATCACTCTGGGCAATTAAGGAGGATGCATAATGATCTAGGAGTGTGAGGGCTCTAGAAGGGAAGTAGGGTGTGATGTGGGCTTATTCAAGGGGAACTGACCAGACTTTAGCCACGGCCTCAGAACTCAGTCAAGACAGCATTAAAGAAAAAAACATAATTATATGAAACCATATGACACCAATTTCCTTATATGCTTGAGCCACACAGTTGGAAAATATACTTCGCTTTGTGCTTTGGTCAAGTTTTACTTACGGACATGACACTGAATAGGGAGATTTTTACTTTTTGAATTTGGGCCTATATTTAATCACCAGTAGTTGCTCTGATATTAAAAACAAAACAAAACGACGACGACCAAAAAAACCCACCCCCACCCCCAGGTTTTATTTTGGAAAATAACAATGCTTCCAGGTTGTCATGAATTGGTAAGAAGGCGGGAAAAACACATTTTTTAAATTAGGGATTATTAAAGGGAACACAATCACTCCTCTGTTTCCCTAACAATTCCTATTCTTTAAAAGTTTATAATTAGGGGGCACCTGGGTGGCTCAGTCAGTTAAGTGACCGTCTCTTGATTTCAGCCCAGGTCATGGTCTTAGAGGTCATGAATTCTAGCCCCCTGTCAGGCTCTGTGCTGACAGTGTGGAGCCTGCTTGTGATTCCCTCTCCCTCCCCCTCTTCCCCTTCCCTGCTTGCGTGCTCTTTCTCCCAAGATAAAGAAACGTTTAAAAAAAGCTTATAATTGAAAGCATGCTAAACATGGAAAAGTTTCCAATTCATTTCTTTCATTTTTAGATCAAAGACTGAATTGTTTTATACTTTTTAAAAGGAGAAAAACATTCTTCATAAAGCACTGATACTGAATACTGTCACTTTCCAAAATATGATTAAAAATAATGAACCTATGATTCTCCATCAAATATATAGCACTTAAAATACCAGGAAGTTTTTCCTAATACTGCCAAAAGTTTAGGCACTAAAATATTGCTCTTCATCTTTGACTATAATTATATTTAATATTATCACCATAAGCAATTATCTTAATTGATGAATAATTATATTTATTTTCCATTCATAAGTTCCCTCAACAAGTGTTCATTGAATATCTATCATCTACCACATGTATCAGATACTACGCTGGATTCTTAATAAATGTCTTAAGATTGTGTGTGTGTATGTGTGAGTGTGTGTGTGTGTGTATGTGTGCATGCATATGTGTCTTCCCTGTTTCTCCAGTTTTTTATATATTTTGATGTCCTACTTGTGCTACCTCATACAATATCTATCTAGAACCCAGATCAGGATTCTGAACTGCTTATATATATTTTCTACAATTTCAGCATTACACCAAGTTGTTTCCTTTCTCTGCAAAATAATTAAAATCCACCATCATCATTTTTTCTAAGACTGAAACATTTATTGATTTTTTAAAAAACATAAATTATTTGTTCCCTTTTACAATCTGCAATCTACGTGTTTGCTTATCGTTCCAGGGTTTTGAATGTATAAAGACACAAGGGTTGATAAAACTGTACAAGCCATCTGTCTCTGCATTTAAATGTTGAAAGCAAATACAAAAGCACATAACCAAAAGCTTGAAAGTTGTCTCAGTTAATATTTATATCAGGTGTCAGTGTATTTCCCTCTCCACCTTTGCATAGCTCACCTTCTCAATCAAAACCCAACAAAATACTTTTTCTATGGTTAGGCATCAACAGCTGTCAGAGAGCTGCTTGAATTGCTAACTTTTAAAGATGTGAGTTTAAAATGTAAAACGATCCAAGTTAATGGATCTCCAGCTACACGTAAGTGGTAGGATAGCTAAATGGGTCCTGGTTTCTTTTTATTATACCCAGAGGCAGAACTGTTACTTCATTGATTAACTCACTACTGTAATTAACAAGCACCTTCTGGACTGTCACCCACCTACTTTTCAACCTGATGACTTGAAACCTTTTAATTCCAAAGTCTGAAACATACTTAAAAAAAATCATGAGACCTTTCCTATTCCCGGTTAGGTTTCATACCATATGAAGATTTGGCCTTTTATGTGAATGAATTTTCTCTAGAATTTTTACTGGGGGGTAAAATAAGATTAAACAGACTACCAGAATTGAATTGCAAAAGAGAGGAGTCATTTTTATATCATTTGGGATCAAACTCATCCCATTTCACTCAATTTTTCATTTCGCTCGATTTCTATGATAGAAAAATACCTCTTCCATCCAGAACACTTCTGATTTTCATGTTACAATGGCCTTTTTTTGCAGTTAGAACATATATCAATATTTTTATGCAAAACATTTGTTCTTAAGTTCAATTTTGCTGATTTCCCCACGATTTTACGGTAGCAGGAATGTAGTCTGCAGAGCCGTGCATCACTAAGTACCTCCCAGTGAAGGAGGCATCCCCAGATTTGGATTTGCTGCAGCAGTTTCCCAGATCTCTAGGCAAATGAAAAAATTTCTTCACTTGTGTTAAATAAATTTCCATTTTATGTAGACTTTTATCCTATCATTTTACTTTACACTTGCTGTTATTAATATACTGAGAAAAATCTTATTTTTCATGCTTGCTCTTTGCCTTAATCAATTTTCCTATAATAAAATTTCAGGGAAACAAATACTTCCACCCACTTCATGTGAAGTTAATTTTAGCATTCTAAGAGACCAATACAAAAACATCAGTATTTTTACTAGCTCATTTTCATCCTCATTTTCAGCTTATGTTTATTATTTTTCTTTTCCTTTCTCTTTCTTTCTTTCTTTCTTTCTTTCTTTCTTTCTTTCTTTCTTTCTCTCTCTCTCTTCTTTCTTTCCTTCCTTCTTTCCATCCTTCCTTCCTTCCTTCCTTCCTTCCTTCCTTCCTTCCTTCCTTCCTTCCTTCCTTCTCTACTTCTACTTCTTCTCCTTCTCCTTCTCCTTCTCCTTCTCCTTCTTCTTGAGGCACAATGTAACAGTGTAATGATTTCTTATCATCCTTGTGGATTACCTTGAATGGAAAGCTGAAGCTGAATGCTTATGCAAATATGGAGGGACTTGAAAAAAGGTCAGATAAATTCATTTGCTAGGCATCTCTCCTCTCTACTATTCTATCACCACTTACTATATTTATTGAACAGTTGTTAAAAATCAAATCAATTAACTTGCTTCCAATCTAAATATAGCAAAAATTAATTTCAAATATGAGAGTTGGCATGATAAAAAGAGGAACTTGCTTAACATTGCCGACATTCCCTTTTGAGACATCATTCTACTTCAGATCACATTACACAATGCCAAATCAAAATTTTAAAATCAGTGTCACATAGGAATAGATATCAGTTATTAATCTGGCCTTATATACAAAACAATAAAAAATATAATAAATTCCATCGCCATTAATGTTGCCATTCCATTGGTATATGAAATAGTACAGCATAGTTATGTATATAGTCTTAATCCCGAAAATAGATTTAGCAAATCCGAAGATACTTACGGGAAAAACAATTTTCATTCATCCCCTCAAAAGGCTTTGTTTGATCACGTTAGGTTCAAGAGATTGCTAAACAGAATATTTAAAATCAGGGGCGCTTGGGTGGCTCAGTTGGTTAAGTGTCTGACTTTGGCTCAGGTCATGATCTCAGAATATCTAAAATCAGAACCATTAGGTCACATTGATAGTTAGGTCAAATAGAAATAGATTAAAGCCACAGTCAATGAATGAATATAGTTTTTGTGAAAGTAATTTTAGATTCCTAAGAGATTTTAGCTAGTCCTAGTTTGTCATCTATAAATTAAGAGTAAGAGACTAGATTTTGATGCACGACCTCTACCATTTTCTTATTCTCTTATCAAATATCACTGTGGTTTGCCATAGATAATCAAACTTTAAAGTGTTGTTTTCATTTCAGTAATGAGAAGTCCCAGTCAGAACAAAGGAATTATAAATCAATTTGTCCTGTAGATTACTGTATTATTTAGGTCACATTCAGGTTTTTTAATGTGAAACTATATTTAGAACAGGTATTTATATTTCTAAATCTAAGAAAAAACCTAATGAGTTAGTCAGAGTTTAGCTTATAGCTCAGATTTAAACACTACATTGAGAACGCACCTACAGTCACCTTGAGAAGCAAATGCAAAAAACCCCACATCAGCAGGATTTGACAAAACCTTTGGTTAACAAGTAAACAAGGATTAAATGTTTTACACATTCCTCATACAGAATTTTTTCCTTGGTCACAGATGAAAAGTCAACATTTGCAGATGGAAACCGTCCAAATACAATAACACATGGCCAGCCCAAGCAGCAGACTCTCTGCGGGAGAGGATATTGCTATTTGGACAGACTTTATAGCTCACAAAGAATGGAGGGCACTTCCTTATAAATCTTTAGCTTTCTTCTGCATGGCATAAATATCAGCTGCCTTTTTCTAACCTGCAAAAGCTAACTGCTGAAAATAAATTTATCAAAGATAATTTCATTTATTAACTGTTATTAGTATTTGATGTTGAGATCAGTTGAATCACAAAGGTCTAAAGCTATTAGCTACCAAATTTTGACCAAGCTGCATGATGTAAAACAACTTATTTACATTATTGTTGATCATATTTAGTTTCTATTATAGCTTACCACCTTTTAATTATATTTAATATCTTTCATTTTAAATACTCATTCTCATATTGATATTTCCCAAATTATTCTCCATTACTTATAATTTGCATTGTTTCTCAAAAAAATGTAGTATGTCTTATTTGATCTGCAACACATTTTAAGGAGCCAATCTAAGGGGCTGAGAAATGAAGTAATATTTTACAGATTCATTTCAGGCCGAGATCCAAATATCAAATGAAGAAGCAACCTATGTAATCTTCCAACTCCTTAAAAAAATTCTCAGTTGCTTATCTAAAACTAGTATACAATATTGTGAAGTAATTTGCCTTTACATAATCTCTATTGGTTTCAGAATGGAGACGGGAAAGCAAAAACTGGTGAACTTAACCTGCATTTGCACCGTGCTCTGATGATCTTCACCTCAAACATTTACAGCTGCACCCTAGTGCCTTTCCTCATCTGAGCTAGAGATTCTTCTCACAGTCTTCAGAGGACGTAGATGCTTGTCCCAGTTCAATTTAAGCACTGAGAAATGGGGAAGAAATACTTTGTTAAGTTATTAAGAATTTAAAGACTTTATATATTTTAAAAGATGTCTGAGAGATTTTTTTTGAACGGAATAAAACATCAATTAATAGGGTATGTGATTTATAGGGGTGAGGTGTGTGTGTGTGTGCGTGTGTGTGTGCGCACGCATGTTTACACCTGCATTGTCTTTCCATAGTTTTGAGTTAACACAAAATTGATCAGTGCTTCTCAAACATTAATGTGCATCTGAACCACCTTGGGAAAATCATTAAAATGAAAATTCTGATTCATTAAATCCGGGGTACTCAGTTTCCTCATTACTAACAATGTCACAGATGCTGCTGCTGCCAATGTTCAAGGATCTCACTTCAAGACGCAAGGACACTGAGGACTTATGTAACTCTTTCTGTCCTATCCCAGGGGTCTAAGCAACTGAAGCTCTCAAACTTTTACATGCATCAGAGTTAGCTGGAGGGCTTTTTAATGCATAAATTGCTTGACCCCATCCAGGAATTCTGATTCTATTGATTTGAGATGGAGTCCCAAATTTTCAATGTTAGCAAGTTCCCTGGTGCTGTCACTTTTTTTCTGATTTCTCCAGTCCATCGCTAGCCTCTCTGCTTTAGTTTCCTTTGCATCGCAACCTTTTCCAGACTTCTGGATGTTGGCATGCTCAGTGCTCTGTATCTTTACCCCCTCTGTGTGAGCTCACATAACTATGTGGCTTCATATGTCATATATATAATGGTGATTCTCAAACTTATCTTTCCAGTCCCATATCTCTCTCCTGACACCACATCAGTATATCTGACTACCAGCTCTTCAGTATCATTTGAATTTCTCACTTGCTGTTCCAAGTAACATGTTTCTTGTTATTTTTCCCTTTCTAGAAACCTGTTATGTTCTTTGTATTTACCATTCTTGTGTATGGCACAATGCTTGTTCAATTTGGAAAAAAAGAAAAAAGAAAAGGAGCAAGCCTAGGCACTGTTAGAAATTTAAAATCCTTCTCCCCTCAGAAGGGGGGAAATGGTGGGGGAAAGGGAGAGAGGCAAACCATGAGAGACTCTTGAATGCTGAGAAACAAATTGAGGACAGATGGATGTGGGGGGGAGGGGGGAGATGGCCATGGAGGAGGGCACTTGTGGGGATGAGTACTGGGTGTTATATGGAAACCAATTTGACAATAAACTATTTGTAAAATAAATAAATAAATAAATAAATAAAAATAAAATGCTTCTCCCCTCAATATTCTCTAACTTAATTCCTGTGACCATGGATATGATCAGACATCACTCAAGTCATTGCATTAAATTATATGACTACTATGGACTGAAGGTTTCTGCTTCCCAAACTGATCTGTTGATGCCCTAACACCCAATGTAGTGGTTATTTGGGATCAGATGAGGTTTAGATGAGGCATGATGGTGGAAAACTCTCAATGGGATTAGTGCCCTTGTAAAAAGAGTCCAAAAAACTAGTTCCCTCAATCCCAATACCCCTCTCTTCTTACCCCTCCCCGTCTCTGCCACAATGACATGATAATACAGTGAGAAAGGGGCTGTCTGGGAACCAGGAGGAGGGATCTCACCAGACACCAATTTTGCTGGCACCTCGATCTTGGACCTCCCAGCCTCCCGAACTGTGAGATATAAATGTTCATTGTTTAAGCCACTCAGACTATGGTATTCTGTTACAGCGGCCTCATCTGACTAAGACAATGGCCAAAGGGACATTGCAGACATAATAAAGTCATTTATCAACTAATACAGTTGGCTTTTAGTTAAATAAAATAGAGATTATTGGGTAGGCCTAATGTCATCATGTGAGTCCTTGAAAACCAGGGGATTTTCTGTAGCAGGTATCAGAAGGGAGCTCATTTTCAAAGCACAAGAAGGATTCAATGGGCCATTGGTGGCTTTCAAAATAGAAAAGACCACACAGAAAGGACCTGAGAGCAGCCTCTAATGGCTGAAAGCAACTCCAGCTGGGCAATCAGCAGGACAACAGGGATCTCAGTCCCACAGTAGAAGAAACAGTATTCTGCCAACAATCAGAGCTAGGTAAAAAATGGATTCTTTCTCAGAAACTCCAAAGAAGAGTTCAGTCCACCTGATACCTTGATTTCAACCTTGAGAAACCCTAGGCATATTGAGCCCACTTGGACTCATGAGATAATAAGTGGACAGAAGCCGAGATAACATATTTGTACTGCTGCAACCAGCTTAATTGTGGTAATTTGTTATTCAGCAATAGAAAACTAATATAACATCTGTCATTTACTCAAGACACACAGTCAATCAGCAAGTCTTTATTCTACCTACTTTCCTGAAAACCCACCAGCTCAAGCCACTATTATTTCTCAACAGAACTCCCTTTCCTTTAAACTCAATCCCCAATGTGGGCATTGAACTCACAAACGCAAGATCAAGAGTCTCATGCTCTACTGACTGAGCCTTCTTCTACCCTTTTGAAATTCTATTCTCTAATATTTAACTAGGGGAATCTATTTCAATTAAGTGATAGATATAGAGAGATAGACAGATAGATAATTAGATAGATAGATACCGCTATAGATAGATATATAGACATAGATGATATAGTTACATAGATACAGGTTTAGGTATAGATATAGATATACAGATATAGACAGCCCTTGAACAACATGGAAGTCAGGAGCATTGACCCCCATGCAGCCAAAAATCTGCACATGACTTTTGACTACCCCAAAACCTAACTATTAATAACCTACTGCTGACTACAAGCTTTACATAATACAGTTATTATAACCATGTTATAACATAGTTGATTAACACACATCTGTATTTATAGGTATTATATGCTGTATTCTTACAATAAAGTAACCTAGAGAAAAGAAAATGTTAAGAAAATCATAAAGCAGAGAAAATACACTTGTAGTAGTATACTGCATTTATCAAAAAAAAAATTCATGTACAAGTGGACCCACACAGTTCAAACCCATGTTGTTTAAGGGTCAGCCAGAGTAGTAAGTATATAACTAATATAGTTATATTAGTCTCCTATTTTCATTGTAACAAATTACCACAAACTTAGTGGCTTAAAGCAACATAAATTTATTCTATTACAGTTCTGGAGGTCAAAAGTCTGAAATCAATTTCATTAAACTGAAGTCAGCGTATCGACTGCATTGCTTCCTCCTGGAAACTCTGTGGGGAGAATCCATCCCTTTCCTTCTTTCAGCTTCTAGAGACCATCTATGTTGCTTGGCTTCTGGGTCCTTCTTCCATTTTCAAAGCACATCTCTTCAGTCTCTGTTTCTTTTATCTCATCACCTCCACAAATCCTTCCTGAATCCCTCTCATAAGGACTATTGTGATGACATAATACCTGGGTGGATAATCCGGGATAATCTCTTCATTACAAAATCCTAAATTTAGTCACATCTGCAAAGCCCCTTTGATAACATTGTCAAACATTCTGGGGACTAGGATTTAGATGCCTTTGGGGGGGGGTTATTCAGCCTAACTCAATATTTAAAGCAGAATACCTCACTCCTTTGCTTCCCATCACAGAGTTAAAGACATGGCCCTTTCCATGGCTCAAAAAGTCTCACATGATCTGGCTCCTGCCCAACTCTCTGAGCTCATATCCACCAACCCTCCCACCTGCTCTCCTCCACCCTGTCTTACTCTGCTACACCCACTTTCTTGCTGTGCCTCTAAAACAGCAAAATTCATGAGGTCTCAGGGCCTCTGGATTTGCTATTATTTCTGCCTGGGCTATCTTCTCATTGGCCCTAGAGAAACTCACTTACTCGTGTCATTTAGATGTTTCCTCAAATTCAGTTCTTCATAGAGGCATTTCCTGAGCACTTTATTTTAAAAAAAATCCCCTACCCCATTAGTCTCCATTTCCTTACAGCTGATTTCTTCTTGATAGCACTCATTGCTACCTATCACAATATATTTATTTATTAATGATCTAGCTCTACAAGTACAATGTAAGCACCACAAAGCCTGGTAATTTGCTTTTTGATAACTGCATCCTCAATATGTTTTACTATATCCTGTAACACAGATAATTTCTGGATACATTTTTTTAAACAAAACAAATAAATGAAGTTTGTTCTGAATCCTCAAATAAGTGAGCTAACATAAAACTGTACATAAAATATTATGTGACAAGTGATTTACATTTAGAAAAATAGTAATCCAATAGTTTTTACCTAGTAAATAAGAAATAGTACATAGTACCTAAGTACATAAGAAACACTGCTAAGAGTTCATAGCATAAAATTTCACTAAAATAATACTTGGAATGTCTAAATGGTATTAATAAATGAAAAACAACTGCATTCTAAAGCACGTATGCACTATCCTACTTTGGACTTGCAGTTAAGTGGAATGTCCCAACGTGAAACATAATTAGGTTTCCTATCAAACTACTTGATCATGCCGGAAAATTCATAACTCCTTTAACCATCAGAGCCCTTCAGATGTCTTCAGAAGTCCAAATTCACAGGATACATAACAAAATAATTCTTTAAAGCCTGACACCGAAGTAATTATTAGCAATTATTCTAAAGCAGAGCCCTAATGATATGAGGATAATTGTGTAGGATTTAGCTTTTTGGTACAGGTATGGTCAGGTAAATGGAATGCCATTTAGAAAAAATTAAGTTGATTAGGGAATGTATTGAAAACTTAAGTGTAGTTTAGCCTCTGTAAATATATTGGCTTACAATTACGAGATGAAATTATTGTTCACACATTTTAGGGGATAAGGTGATTTTAAAAGGAGCTAATATGTCACATTAGATTACATATAGAGTATCATGGTAAAATTCATTGCTTAAATTCAGTTGTACATAAAGAAAAAGTACTCTAAAAAATGAGAAGTTTAATGTTATTTTTTGAAAGAATCTCCTAAGGGAACTATTGAAAATAGGATTACTTCATTACTGAAAATGGCCTGTATAATAGACTATTGTGGAGAGAAATCTTGCCCTCTCAGGGTGATGCACAGAATTACCCATTCCAATCTAAAATGTGTGTTTATCTCTGAATGCACCTTGCAAATCCAGAGAAATTACTTCATTAATATCAGTCTTTGAAGGATAAATTTCTCTCTTAAAATAATAAATATTACATGTCAATTCTGTAACATCTACGTTAATTTGGCTGAGATTTCCAGCATTATTTTCTGCTCTGCCCATTGACAATCAGAGACCATAGTTTTCTGATGCTAGAAAACATCTCTCTCTTTTTTTTAATGTTGTATTTATTTTTGAGAGAGAGATCACGAGTGGGAGAAGGGCAGAGAGAGAAAGCAGGAGACACAGAATCGAAAGGAGGCTCCAGGCTCTGAGATGTCAGCACAGAGCCTGACGTGGGGCTCAAACTCACGAGCTGTGAGATCATGACTTGAGCTGAAGTCGGACGCTTAACTGACTGAGCCACCCAGGTGCCCCAAAAACATCTCTTTAATATTTTGATGTTACTGGTAGTAGACCCTAAGTCCCAACTATTCAACAAATAATAATGTTGACACATTTATCATAAAAAAATCATTGTCATGATGATTTTAAGAGACATAGGTCATTATCATTTTTCTGAGATAGAAAAAACTTTGTTGTAACATCAATGCACTTTAATATCTAATCAAAAATACTTACAAATTTCTCAAGATTAAGCTGATGTTTACATGCAAACTTTTAGGCAGACTAGCATTACTCTTGGAATAAAGTTTCACAGTGAATGTAAGAAAACAAAACAGGAAGAAGGGCTGCCATTAATTCTATATCTAAGGAAAAAAATCTTGGTAAGCAAAATCTGACTTAACTTCTGAGGGGTCATCTTTTTTCTTCCTCTGGGTTACTTCAATAATTTCCTTGGAGGAGTTGCGGCAATCACATTTGATTCCTATCTGTCCCTTTGCAATTAAATATGTTTTTATTATTTTTCCAATATGTCTCATGAAAATGACCTGTCTCTTGGGCATAATTGGTGGTTGGCTATTCTGACAAACTCATTAATCTTATAATGTTATTGACTAACATGCTAAGTGTTATCCTTAGGAAGAACAGCTACACCTTCATCAGAGCTGAATAAAGCTGCTTCAGTCTGCACATATGAAGGCTTGAGGCATGATGGCAGATGAATAGAAAAGGCTTAGAGGCATCCATCAAATCATAATGTGAAAATATGCCTCTCCATGAGCTGGCAGAGCTTGGGTATCTCTCAATGTCCTCGCATGGAGGAGATGGCACTCAAAAGGATTCATTGAAAAGAGTTTAATGAAGGGACTCTGGAGCGTGGGCTAGGGAAAGAGAACCAATAAAAAGTAGAGAGGGAAGCAAGGACCTGGAAAATTATGATATTATTACCACTCTTAGATCTAAAGAGGTAAGGAACAGCGAGGCCAGGCCAAGCCTGGAATATAGAAAGAACTATGGAAGATGTGGAAAAAGGTATTCAGAGAACCAGACAGTGAACAGACAAGATAAATGGTAATAGAAAATATAATAAGAGCAAAGATAGGCAAGTCTTTGTTTCTGTTTCTTTTGTGAATCACTGGATACAAAGCCAGTAAGTATCCTTCCAACTGAAACCCAAAGTGTAAAGGTCTCACTGGTCTAAACACAATTTCAAATTCCTTTATGGTCATCCACCACAAATCCAAGTGTGATCAGTTTGGAAACATCACTTCCTATTAACTATACATAATACATGAGCCAATTATAAGGATAATAACTCAGAATAAATATTATTCTAATATTTTAAATATTATTATTTAAAAATTCAGGGGTACCTGGGTGTCTCAGAGGTTTGAGGCACCTGGCTTTGGCTTAGGTCATGATTTCCCTATTTCTGAGTTCAAGCCCCACATCAGGCTTATTGCTGTCAGTGCAGAGCCCACTTCAAATCCTCTGTCTCCCCCTGCCCCTCCTCTGCTTGTGCTCTCTCAAACATAAATAAATCATAAATAACATACATACATATATAATAAAAACTCAGAGTAACTGTGTAAGTTGGTAAAAAGATAATATTTTTAATATTTTAGTAAAAATTCTTCAAATGTTGCACTTCAGATTCATCCTTTGCATATGTTAATCATAACAAAAATAATTAACCTTTGAAGTATATCTTCATTAGAAATAAAAATTATTGGTAAGTTTCATAAGTTGTAGTTTCTGCATCTTTTTGAATTTAGGCAGCAACATATGGCTAAAGCACTTGATTCTTGTTTCAAGTTCTTGAGTTGGCCTTTGTGCCTCAGTCTACCACATCAATAAAATCACAAGACAGCTGGCTTTTTGCCAAACATTATCAATACTGCTTAAGATGTCAGTTAGTTTCTCTCTAATAGAAGTGACCTGCACGATGAACCTTTACTTTTTAATCTAGATGACAGTCAAAGGTTCTGAGATCTGTGACCTTTGGCAAGATTTATAAAGTTAAGTTGTCATCTAGAACAACTGGTGTGGCTTTGGTTCAAAATCAATCACTAAGAGTATTTTGTATCTGGCTGAAATACTCCCAAATGTTCTCCCTGTCAGCAGGGAATGTAGATAGAAAAACAAAAGCATATTTTGTAATCATGTTAAAACTAATAAATTACTTGAAGTTACTACTTGGGACATACATGTGTAGACATATATAACTATATATATACACACACATGTTGACATATATATGTATACATACATATACACATATATGCATATATATATATGCACACATATATACATAATGTATACATATAGCATTATTTTTACTAATATAACCATACAGTGTAGGTCTGAATTACATCTCCAAGCCTCATTTTACTACAAGATGAGATAGATGGTGTTAGTGGATTAAACAGATTACTTAAGATCACATATTATTTGAGCATCTTCCTTTTAAGCAATACTACTGAACCAAATTTCTTTCCCTCTCAGAGTGTTTATCACTGAATCAAAAGTATTTTCCTCTCAGGTGAATAAACACCTTATGCAGAGGTAAAGAAGTATACTTTGTGTTTCTACATGATTGTGCCTTATTGGGCTCCTGAAGCGAAGTATGAATATAATTCAATGACTGCAAACTGTCTTTCAAATTCTTTGACATAATATTGAAAAAAGGCAAAGTCATGAACCAGGAAATATACCTAAGATCTTCCTCAAATGCAAGTGTTAATTTGACATTAGATTTTTTTTTCTTGTGGTGAAATATTCAATGATTTTTTAAAAATTTGCTAGTTTGCAGAGGATGAGAGGTTGATATCTAATTCATTTTACAAGAGCAAGAAGTGACAACTATAAACTATATTTTCCTTACGTAAAGATTCATTTTTAAAGTTGCAAGCTAGGTGAATGAGTAGGGATGAAGCTCAAGGTGACACTGAGAACTTACTTGTATTTATATTAATTATTTTTGGTTAATTGTCATCACTACTATTTTAGGAGCTAAAGCTGTTTGAAAGTGTGTTATTTGGCTGGCTGCCTGTTCCAAAGCCCTTTAAATCCCTAAGAGGGTCAGGTCAATGCAAGAAATTCAAAGCTCTTTTCATTTGTTTAATTAAAATAATCATTAAAAATGAACAGATTGTGTTTGTAAACTTATAGAAGTTAAAAAAAAAAACCCTCAAATTGCTACATGACAAGATAAGCAATCTCTATGAGCATTTTCTGAACTCCTGTGAGACTTGAAATTACTATTTAATGTTTTCTCCTTCTGGGCTGCTCAAAGTTTCTTCACTGTATCTCACTGTAGTTCACGTTTCCTTCTTGTGATTCTTTGTTTCTTCACTGCCTGAACACCTCAGCATCTTTAATGCATAGCTACAGCGTCAGTAGACTAGAGATATCTAGGCTTGTGATGTTACTAACTCACCAACTATTACTAAATCTGTATTATTAGTGAGACTGATAAAATGACCCAAATTACATTAACGGCCCTTATATTTTGGGAAGCACCAATTTTGGAATGAGTTTTGTTATTTAGAATTGCTGTTAAATTGGACTCACATTATTTTTGCTATTTTTCTGAAGGACACACTGAATTTTTTAGACTTTATTTTATTTATTTATTTATTTATTTATTTATTTATTTATTCATTTATTTATTCATTTATTCATTTATTTAGAAAGACAGAGAGAGCACTTGCCCAGGAGGGGTAGAGGGAGAGGGAGAGCAAATCTTAAGCAGGCTCCATACTCAGTGCTGAGCCTGATGTGGGGCTCCATCTCATGACCCTCAGATCCTGACTTGAGCCAAAATCAAGAGTTGGACACTTAACTGACTGAAGTCACCCAGGTGCTCCCATGCTGGATTTAAAAAAAAAATCTATTTCCATAAGAAGACATTCCTGGATCCGAGTATTTGAGTACCTAAAAAATGCACCAAATGAATGGATAGAAGCCAAGCCATTCCATTCTCTCTAGTTATCTCAGTGACAGATGTATACTAACCTATGATCATTTTGGCTGAGACGATCAGTATTGATTGTGAAAATGGCCACAACTCAGTTTGTGACATACAGATACTGCCTAAGTGTTTAAAGGCATGAATCAAAAATCTGACACAGTTAAGTTCAGCTTGAGTGGCAGCACTTAGTGAGATGTAGGGACTGGAAAATAGGCTGGATTTGAGGTAAGCTGGCAATCTATCCCTGTTTATGATTTACCACCATTCACTGACACATCTTTTTTTTTTTTTTTTTTTGAGCCATCTGCTTCCTTCATTTCATTAGAGAACAAGGCACAGGCCACATTTCCTCTGTTTATTTAACAGCATGCTTGTTAGTGGCTGCTTGCATACCATCCTTATTAATTCAAGAACTTGTATTTTCACATAGGAAAGTGTTATGGATGTTGGAAGTTACATACTCTAGGAACCAATAAGGTTAAGGTTTCTGAAATAGATCCAATGATTTCATAATTAGTATTTAGTGTACATTTTAGTTTCATTTGCATATGCACATATGTTCATTCTTAAGCTTTGCTAACAAAACTAGATGTATGAAAAATCTCTACATATTTCATGTCCAAATGGATTACAAAATCTATGGGCTGGTAAAGCTCTCTGGATAGTTTTGTTTCTCCTTTTTCTTTTTTAAAAATCATTCAATCATACTTAACAGGAAAATTTCTCCACTATGATATTTCATAAGTTTCCATTTTTTAAAGCAAAGGATCGTTTTAACAGAACCATTAAGTGAGATCAGGAATAAAGGAATTTCTGCATTCCCAAGTGTTAACATATTCAGTGTTTCCCTTTCTTACAAGAATAGCAGTGCAGATGTTAATTATAATATATAGGGATGACCTGTCAAGACACCTAAAATCCTTGGTCATTGATCCTCTGGTCCTCTGCTGGGTTTGATGACTGGCTTATGAAGGAAAATAAGGAAATAGCTCTCTAACAGTCATTTTAAATGAGATCTTTGGGGCACCTGGGTGGCTCAGTTGGTTGGGCATCCGACTTCAGCTCAGGTCATGATCTCACGGCTTATGGGTTTGAGCCCCGCATTGGGCTCTGTGCTGACAGCTAGCTTGGGGCCTGGAGCCTGTTTCAGATTCTATGTCTCCCTCTCTCTCTGACCCTCCCCTGCTCATGCTGTGTCTATCTCTCTCTCAAAAATAAACAAAACATTAAAAAAATTTTAAAAAATGAGATCTTCATCTCCCACCCAAATACTTTTCCAGAACATCTGGCTTGCCCTCAAAACTTGGAATGATTGTAAAATTTTCATTGGGAGAGTCTGCTGTTGCACTTTACCCAGCTACTTCCCCTTCCACTACAGGACTCAATTATTGAGGAACGATGCCACCACAGCGAGCTGTTTAGAGGCAATAGCTGTTACATGTGTGTGCATTCACATACAAGGAGAGATCCCACATCACAATAATAATAATAATGATAATAATAATAACAACAACATATATAATAATATAAAATAAATCATTGTGCCAACCGAAGAAACAAAGAGGTACTTGGTTTCATTTTAAGGAATTAAAGAGTTTGCTCCTTTGGCTTTTCTCTTTCAATCTGAATCTTTGCTCCTAAAGCACAGATTTTACAGGCAGTGTGGAGATTCTTTTATGATAAACTGATTTGCATTTTAAATCTGGTTTTTATTGGTTTTGTTTTGTTCTGGAACTTGCGTATTTGGAACCTACAGTGGCATCACATTCTAAGTAGGTGTTGAGTGAGTGCTTAAGGCAAAATTCATAGGTAATCAGAATGACCCTGGAAGCCCCCTCAGCTTGTCAAGTTGGTAGAGTTATAAGGAAATGAGGGACCCAGGGGAACAAGTACTTGTTGCTGTCCCGGGAGGAATGACTACTAGAATCACCAGGACTATTTTAACTACATCTCTCTCCTCGCTATTTCTCCATCTTGGCTCAGCAAATGTAGCTGAAGTTGTATTGCTAAAATGCTCATGCCCACACAGGATGGGACTTCACTCTCCGAAACAGTGGTGACTTTTTGGTTGCAATTCTTTCCCAGCTCCTCCCTCCTTCCTTTTTGTTTTTCTCACAGAAGGTCTGTAAAGGAGGAAGAACAGAGTGATCTCCAGAAGAACTGCGAACTACGAAAGACCACATGAAACATGTTAGGCTAGGTGTTCCTGAGAGAACACCTCTGGAGCCATGACAGGCACTGTCTCACTCCACTCTCCTGCCGTGTTCTTCCCTTCATAAGATGGATAAAGGTAGATACGTTGGTGGATATTGTAGATAAGATGAGATGTCTTCCAATGGTTGGAGAGAGACAGTACGGAGCATTTCCCTCGGCCCCATCATTTTCATTAGGTAAGATGGGTTCAGAGAGGTAAGGTGACTGGCCAAAAATCACACAGCTCTTTAGAATCAGGCCATGATTTAGAGCTTCTAATTCTGAAACAAAACAAAACAAAACAAAACAAAAAAACAGGCAGTGCTGCATGCTGTTGCTTCTCTGTCACTGACAGAGGACATCAATTTTAGATTACTGATGGTATTTAAAACAAGTATAATAAAATAAAATAAACTGTATATGTCAGTTAGAAGAATCTAAGGTCCAGGTGCAACCATAAGACATTCTGTGGGATGAAAACACTTGAGAAAGTAGAATAATAGAGTAATAGTCAGTGCAAGGATGGCACAGAAAAATTGATTGCAAGGTAAAGCATTACAGAAAGTCAAATCCCCTAAGCAAATAGAACAAAGTAACTTCATAAATGCAGAAATACACTGCCTGTTAACTGGAATTATTCAGAACACTTAGATTAATATAATTCACCAGGCAATTACAAGTGACAGGTTTACTACCTGTCACTAATGTTTCTGGGTTGGTCCTCTGAACCTGGAAAACTTTCCTGTGCTGAAAATAAGTAAATCTGCACATATATACAAACTTAGAGCATTTATTATCTTTCACCCCCATCCTGGGAAACTAGACATCAACTTTTCCACTTGGACTAAGTTACCAATATTTTGACTTAGTACAGCTTATAAAAAAAAATCATCTACTGATACAATAGAAACAATACCTTTCACGAGAAATCTACATTATTCAAATTCTGGAAGAGAAAACAGGTAGGAAATCTGCAGTGCCAACTTCATGGGTATTTTTACAACTTGTCCCCTCCCTACTCTCAGTTCTGTGTAAGAAATAGTTGCCATTCTATTCTAGGGTTGGATTTTGTGACTTTTGCTAAAAGAGAACCATTATTCAAAAATCTAACCTATAAAGGCTAGAAGGGTAAGCGCCAATCTTCAGGTCTGTTACAGAGTGCTTCTCTTCCAAGGGTTAAGGTTTAAATGCACTTACGATGTCTCTGGGATGTCTCGTGATGAGTTGTTTTTACCAAGGAAATGGAAAAAAAAAGTTTCCAGGAGGCCAGAAAATTGTTAAGGACAGAGATAACATTTGTGTCAAGTTAAACTATGTCAGTTTATTGTACAATTAGAGCTGACAAGTTCAAATTCCCGATATTCTTTTAAACTGAATAGGCCAGCATTCAGACGAATACAAGAACATCTCCCTTTTTCTTATTCCAGAATTTACTTAGAAAAGTGATACTTGAGAATAATCATTGTGCACCTGCATTTATATACTGGATAAATTGTCTGTAGGGTCATTGCTCCTGCTACAGATATCTAATCCAAGAATACATCTGTGGGAAGTCACTCTTATTCACAATCATTAAAGCTAATGCTTTTGGTTGTGACTAATGAATACAAGTATTTTCGGAAGATACTGAGAAAAAAAAGTCACGGAATTAGATTAACTATGTGATCTTGTGTCCGTGGAGTTGGACTGAATCAGAATGAGACAGCTTTGAAGCAGAGGTTCATTACAATCATAATGAAGCAAAATTGGCAGATCATTCCCACCTCTTTTTCAGAAATCTGACAGGAACTGTGGCTCACATTTTCCTTGTAAGTCGTCTTAGCTACATTATTCCTCTCATTACTCTATCAGACCTCTGGCCAGTGGCTGGTTGACTCACATCCCGAAAACCACAATAGCCTTGTCCTTACCAGCCTCCTGCCTCTCACACCATGGCTAGTCGATTCTAAATACCATGACAACAAAATTATATTCTTCCTGTCTGACCTTGATTACGTCTTCATATGGTTTTAGCCAGGGCATTGATGGGTTAAGAACCGAAACACATAATTACCAACCCTTTCCTACTTCCATGTTTTAACCCCTGGGGTACTCTCTTGGTTGTATATTACTTGACTTTCATATTTCCCAAATATAAGTCCTTTGGGCTTAACAGCCATGTCTTTTACATTATTTTAGAAACATCCATAGATTCCATAGCTACGTTATGTCTGTAACATTAACTCATGGTAATTCTGTGTCTGTGGGTGAAATTAATGAAAATGACATCATGAAATTTTATTTAGTTTTAAACTTTCTAGACAAAAACAAATGTATTGAATTTAAGTAGAAATAAGCTACTAAAATTATAAAAACAATGCCTCTCCTCCCCCACCCAACGTAAGCACAGTGCCTTAGGTTAAAACCTGCCATTTATCACGTACCTTACACTGGGCTCCCTGTTTCCACAAAGATTAGTTCTTTCCTTTAGTTTTTCTCTCCAAGGAAGTTGGAATCATCATTCTTAATGTAATTATCTTTCAAATATAAGACACCCCTCTGTATACAAAGCCTTAGGAACAGCCTTAAGAATTGCCTAACCACACTCTGAAATAGTCACATCAAGCCAGAGTTCTAAAAATGGAATATGTGCTCATTTGCTTAAAAACCTGCCCAACAGACCAATATGTGTTAAACTTCTGATATCAGGGATGCTTTTGGTGTTTTGGAAAATCTAAATCCCTTGATTTTTATGGTCCCAGGAGACCATAAAGCCACAGTATTTTAGTTTATATTTGGTGGAAAGGAAAGTAACAGACTCCCAGTCCCTTGACATTTACTTATCTTTACTTTGGTTCAGGGAGCTCACCTCTAGGAGAATGTGAGACTACTTGGTACAGAGCAGAGCTTTGAGAATTAAAAGAAATTATTTTGTCCTGAAATATGTTCTTCAAAAATCTCCTTTTTCCTAAATGTACTGTTAGTCACTTTAAAAATACTAATCTAGGAGTAACCCCCACAAAAAAAAATGAGCCGTGTAAAAAAAAAAAAACATGTAAATATGTAAAACATATTCTCCTGACAGGCAGCATAGTGTGGGCAAAAGAGCTTTGGACTCCCTTTTGAGCTCCAAGATTCAAATACCTATATCATCATAGGTAGTGGATGTTGGGGCATTATCTAACATCTCTGTACCTTAAATCATCTCTAAAATTATAGACTATAATATCTGATTCATTAGGAGGTTATTGTAAGCATCAAAATCAATTGGATAAACAGGTGACATTGGTGCACAATCACAATAAAAATAAAATGAAAGACACATAGGCAATGAATCCAAAATTTTGTATCCTATGTTTCTCAGCTATGGAACCTAGAATTGACTTAATTTTGTTTATTCCTGCTGGTGTCTTTAATCTTTCTGAAACTATTTGCATTTTTCCATAATCCTTGCAGCTGATTTGGCATCATGTAATATCTAACTAATCAACCTTTAGTTACTCATTACAGACCAATGTTGAAAACATAAAACATCACTGACCCTTCAAAGATCCCATTCGGTATCAAAAATGAACATAAGATACTTTACAATTACTTGTTGCATGAAATTCATCAGCCAGTGTTTAATTTTCTTAGGGTTACTTTTATCAAGGCCGGAAATATTTGTTCTCTTTAACATGTTTTTGAGGCATCTAACAAAATGCTTTACCAAATCACTATCATTTATTACTTTTATCCTCTGGTTTTGTAATTACAGAAACCGAACTAAGGATATTTTTCAGATGGAAATATTATTGGCTCAGGTCTATCTATGATTCCATGGGCACACGCCCACTCACAAGCCCCCCGGTAGCATTTGAAGAAAAACATTACAAGAGTAAGAAGTATCTTCGAAGTATGCTACTCTCTTTAGTAGGAATGAGGCAATAGTTAAGGTAGGATATGAATCTATTATTTTCAATTACTTTTTTTTTTTCATACAAATACAGGGGTTGCTGGGTGGCTCAGTCGGTTAAGCCTCTGACTTCGGTTCAGGTCATGATCTCACGGTTCGTGGGTTCGAGCCCCGCATCGGGCTCTGTGCTGACAGCTCAGAGCCTGTTTCGGATTCTGTGTCTCCCTCTCTCTCTGACCCTCCCCTGCTCGTGCTGTCTCTCTCTCTGATTCTCAAACATAAATAAAAACCTTAAAAAAATAAAAACATTTTTCATACAAATACAGAAAATCTACAGCACGGTATTAAAATCCAACCTCGTAGTATGTCAGGAGTTTGCTCCTGCGCTGCTCACCACTCCTACTGAGCCTCAAATAACCTGAGTGAGAGTTGACGTCTATATGTCTTAAGGGCAGTGGAGTGGTTTATATTCTTTCCAATTGATCCATGTTAACTGAGAATGGGTTTTCTGCCTGGATTGAGGACAGTCACCAAGTGTGACGAGGATGACTGACAGCAGCAGCACAAGTAAGCACTTTAGTGTTTCAATATGATTTCTACAGTCAAGATGTGATTTTTTTTTTCCTCTTAGACAAAGATATTGAATTGAACTTCAAAGAAATATCAAAGCACATTTTCTTGGAGACTGGCCCTGAAAGTCGAGTGTTCTTTTTAAAACAGAGCATAACTTAAGGAATTCTGAAACCTCACTTTAAGAGACTAGTTAATGTTAATCTGTTAGCTTTCAGTTAATCATTCAAAGATGTCATTTGCTAGCAACATTTCCTCTTACTATCTTCTTTTTTTCATTTTCCAGGAAGTAGGCTTACAAATAGTTCCCCTTCGGAGATAATTTTTTCTTCATGTTAACTATAGGGATTTAGGAAACTGAAAAGTGATAATGGAAGAAGATAGAGAATAGCAAGTCACGTTGGAAAGCATGTATCATTTAATCAAGACAGGTTTGCTATAAACTAAATCTCTGTAATTTCAGTACTTTTATATCTGTAACTTGGAGTTAAAGCCCTCGGGCATAGTTGTCCATGTCACTGTGTGACTGGTAGATTCTGAATACTTAACAATTATTCTGATTTGTACTGCAGTGTAGAAAAGCTATATTAACAGTTTGAAAAGAAAAAGTTACCATCTACTGATTCTGGTAGCTGCTCAGTCACTGAAGTGAAGATTCAATTCAAGTATATAATTTTAACCTATTATCCCACTTAACCACACCACCCCCCACCTGCCAGCACTGTTGCCCAAAGGAATCTATGTTCAGTGTTTTTCCAGCTTGAGAACGAGTCACACTCTAGGGAGAATGTCCTAGCTGATGAAGGGCGCCATGATTCATGATGCTCTCTAACGTCTTTCCCTGTGGCTAATACATGGAATGGACTTTTCATACAATGTCTAGGAATCCCTTTTTAGCCCCTGTCAACCAAAGGAAGCCTAGCTGTTGCTCAGCTCTTAATAGAGCAGTGCGTGCGGGTGTGTACCATGCAGATGGACACAGGGAGGCTGCATGGAGAGTAGAACAACAAAGATCTTTCTGAAAGCACAAAGACAACCCCATAAAGATGAATTTTCTTTTCTCAGCCACCATCTAATTGAAGAAAAACAGGTATTTCTTATTTTATGAAAGTACTGAAATTCTAGAAGGAAAAAATGCGTAACTTCACATCTACAATGAAAAACATCTGGTAGCTGCTCTGAATATAAAACGTTTTTATTAAACACTTAAAATGCATCTTTTCAGTGCTAATTAAATCAATTTAACCCAATTAGAGGATTAAAAACACTTTGTAAGTGCTTGATAGCAGGACTGCCTGAGAAACATTACACTCCGTCACTTCTTCCCCTTACACGCCACTTGCACATGGCATGAATCATATGGAAGTCTGCTCAATGCTTATTTTGATGGTTTCTTCCTGTTTTTCTTTGCTCTTTAAAATCCTCTTGTCCAACGGCTTGGCACCGGTTGCTTATTCAGGATGCTTGCTAATTCACCACATAATTACTCACAGGGACCCATTTTCAGAATTGAAAAATAGAAGAGGGGAGATCTTCTGTTTCCTGCTGATACAGTGACATATTTAGAAGCAGTTGTCTATACAAGTGTCTGCCTCAGCATGTCCTGCGGCAAAATCCAGCACCAGAAGCACTTGCCCAGGCTGCGTATTTACCGTGTTTCAGACACTCACCCTGGCTGCCAACACCTACTGTGCTTCAACTATAGTCCACGGGATAGATCCGTGGCCAGTGCTCGGTTTGTTTTTTCACCTTATTCCCTTGCAAGGCAAGAGGAGGGAAATGTGATAAATAAAACTAATCCTTTAAAGAAAAAGATCAGGGACAAAAACAACTTCCAGAAAAAAAAGGTTTTTTGGATTTTTCTGGTATAATATAGATCTTAAAGGCTTTTCAGACTTATTTTTCATCGGGGAGCAGGGATAAAACCCCTGCATATAAGCATATGATTCTGTATTAAATGAATGCCTTCAGGATGTTATATGCTTAAGTACAAATGGCCTATATCCATCACAGCCAGTCTTAGCATTAGATAGTTCTGGAAGTGACTGCTACATTTTAAGCAATGAAGTTAATGTTTAGAAAAAAAAAATAGGCTCACATCTGAAGTCTAGGTAGGATTTTGGGAATAAATGTGTGTTGTCGGATATTTTATTGACGTCTAAGATAATGTCTCCCAAATGCACTTCTCCATTAAAAAACAATAACAACAACAACAACAGCCACAAAAACATATAATTAGAAGGATCCCGATTAGAAACTAGTGGACTCAGCCCCAATGATAGACACAAACTTTAAGCTGCTCAGAAGAGGAAGTCTGTGTGTCTGCAGATGCCTGCATGTGTGTATGTGTTCCTTGGAACATACTCGGAATATGTTTAGAACGTACTCGGATTATATTCGGAACTTGGAAATAACATACAGTTATTTAAAATAAGCGTTTATACTGTTTGAAAAATAGAGAGTCAACAAATCCTCATTATCTCCAGACAACTTGGGAGATCTTCTGAGTTAAAGTACAGTCATATCTGATGGTCACTGGGAAGAGTTGAATCTTGGCAAATCCTTTCATGAAAGACATGATGTTTGACTGATACATATTGGAATAGTATGGGAGCACGCTGGCCCCAAACTACATGAGGGCCAGAGGAAAAGTGTGGTTATAGTAAATCTCTTTCTGTGGTTTAATGTTTGGTGGAATTTATCATTAGGCATCTCTGCAAATTAAGGAACAACCATGTAAGTGATCCAAAATTCTCAGAGAATCTGATGCAGTAAATTTTATTGATTTTTGATGAAAAGATATTTATTAATTTTTCAGAGAGAGAGAGAGAGGGTGCACGTGCGCGCGCATGGGTGGGGGAGGGGCAGAGAGAGAGGGAGACACAGAATCCCAAGCAGGCTCCAGGCTCTGAGCTGTCAGCACAGAGCCCAATCCAGGGCTCAGACCCACTAACCAGGAGATCAGGACCTTCACCAAAGTATGACACTTAACTGAGTGAGCCACTCAGGCACTCCAATGAAGTAACTTTTAAAAGTAGCATGAAATGGTATAAAATGTTTTATGACATAGTGACAAACTTATTTAAACTGGTGATGAAATCAGATGAGTTGGGAGAAGGATAATTATTCAGCAAACCTTCAGTGATCCCCCTAGCTGTTTCAGATACTGCTGGTACAGGGGACACAGCTAGAACAAGAAACCTTATCCTCACCATGATGGCAGTTCAGTTAAATGAGTAAACAAGGCAGACTTCCTCTAAATGAGAACTCAGGAGCAGCAAGATCCTTGGCAAGCAAGCAAGGTATTTCTCACCTGAGAAACAATGTATTTATTTGATTTCTGTGCTTTACTTGGGGGGTAGGCTTCAGAATGGTTAATGAAAATTGGAGAGGAGATGCAGAAGGGTGGATTCTGTACTGCCTCTTTGGCACTGCAGTGAAATAACCAAACACTTAAAAATAATTACAGATGGTGATAAATGCTGTAAAGCAAGGGAAGGGTGTGTAGTGAGAGAGAATAATAGAGAATCAAAGTTGCCAGCAGGTGTTTTCTAAAAAGCAAAGAGAAGGCTGCTCTCAGTGGTCCCACTAAGAAGAGGATTCAAAGAACTCTCCACGCCTCCCTGGCTCACCTAGGAGAGAAGTGCCTTCCAAATTGCCGAGGCATTCAGGAGTGCTAAGTAACTCTCCATTATGAAGTGATACTGCTGTGCCCATTCAGGGGAGATGGAGGGAGTTGAAAGCACAGAGAACGAAGCTGTGTTAGAGGCAGAGTACACCATGTGAGAAAGGGGCCCTTTAATCAACTCTTGGCAAGCCATGGCTTGTCCATGACTATCTCTGCTTCTTCAGAAGAATGTTGCCACGCCCTTTTTTTTAACACACTCTACAGCTTTCTCTCATCATTCTTGAGTCAAGAGAACTCACACGTTGCATATTGATGTATTACTTTACGTTGATTCATTCATTCAACAAATACTAATTGGGAAGCCTTGCTAAGGAAACAAAGAACTTCAAGGAACTCACAGTCTCTTGGGTAGGGCACACAAGTCAGCAGGTAAGGTGGCAACTACCATGACAAATGCGTGCTCTAGAGCACGCAGGTCTGGCCTTTCAGGGGAGGAGTGGTCAGGGAATGCTTCCAGGGAGAGGTGGCTCCTGCAATGAGTTCCATTGAAAGGGCATTTTGGGGAAGGGGAGCCAGTCAAAGGGGACAGAACAGCATATCCTGGAAAATCACATGTTCCTCAGCACAATGCTAAGGAAAGGTTTATAGAATACATATCACTATCTGTGAAAATATGTGTACTTATTAACTCTGCTCTTTGACTGAACTAAACAGGGATTTGTTTGTCACTGCTCATGGAGATGACAAGCTCATTTCTATGCAGTTAGAGTTTTACTCTCCTAGCATTTATGGCATTATTTGCTCTCTTACATCGAGGCTGACAGATGCTTGGTTTATATTTAACCTAAAGGTGGCATTTACAACTGCGAAGACTCTTAATTATGATAGAATTGAAAACGTACAGGATTCCCATTACAAGGACGACTTTCTTACCAGCATATGTTTCCATTTAAAACACCAACTACAAGGTAAACCTGAAAAAAGAAAAGATTCAGGAACTATTTTCTTAGGTAGGAAAAATAAGCGTACAGTGTATATAGATTTTCAGGAACCAGAGTGTCATAATGGTCTCAGAATATTTGTCAAAGGAAAAGATGGAGATTTTATTTTTAACCTGGTCCCAGACATTAACTGCAGGAGACATCAGAAACCTGAGATGCTCTTTGTACACAAATATAGCACTGAGGTAAAAATGATGGGCTAGGCACCCCCTATGAAGGCCAGACCAGCAGGGGTGCTGTGTTCTCCACAACACAGCCATGAGCAGAGAGTCCCTTTGCAATGCTCTTTCTCCTCTGGCTTGAAGTAAACAGTGGGGTCCCTGAGGGCCAGATACTTCTCTGAAGGGGAAAAATTACTTTGGATGGAAATTTGAAAATGGTATCACCTGGGAACAAAGATCTTCAATTCCAATCTTATTTTGTTGTTGTGGGTTGCTGTTGTTATAAAAAATTAGATTTTAAAAACAGAAGAAAAAACAGATAAAAAATATTTCTTTCAGAAATAGCTTTTGAAGGATTATTTTGTTGTATGTCTGCTTCCGGTGCTTGGAATATTTATTAGTAATATAAAATCAGTTAATAAGAAAATAATTTAAATTCGTTTTTGAAAAAAATGGATACAACCCAGTGGTAGTTAATTTTATGTGTCAATTTGATTGGAACATCCAATCAAATGTCAAATCCAGATATTTGCGCAAACATCAGTCACTGTGAAGATTTTTTAAGATGACATTAACATTTAACTCAGTAGACTTTGAGTAAAGCAGATTATCTCCCTAATGTGGGTGGGCCTCACGCAATCAGTTGAATGTGTTAAGAGAGAAAAGAGACTTTTCCCAAGGAAGAAGGATTTCGGCCTCTAGACTTAGACATCTGGGTCTCTAGGTTGTCATCCTACCCTGCAGCTTTCAGAGTTACCAGTCTGGGGGCCGCTGAGTGGCTCAGTCAGTTAAGCATCCAACTTCTACTCAGATCATGATCTTGTGGTTTCTGAGTCAAGTCTGCTTAGGATTCTCTGTTTCCCTCTCTCTCTGCCTGTTACCTACTCACTCTCTCTCTCAAAAATAAATAAACATTAAAAAAGGTTGTTTTTTTTTTTAAATTCAGATTTATCAGCCTCCACAATCAGGTGAGTCAAAAGCTTAAAATAAGCTTCTCTGTGTCTCTTTCGCTCTGTCTCTGTCTTCCTCTCTGTCTATGTCTTTCTGACTGTCTGTCAATCTGTCTCTCTCCCTCTACATACACCCACACTATTACTCTATTTCTCTGGAGAACTCTGACACATACAAAATACAAACCCTCATAGGAAATAATTTTTCTCTATTTAAAAAAAAAGTGTCCTTGTCTGATTATACACCTAATTTTTCTTTATGACTTGCTTTTGATGTTCACTTAATGGAATTATTGGGATCTGGGTACAAACTCCTATTCTTATAGCAAAGATGTCTCTTTTGATTCACATTTTATAAAGAACAGATAGTGGCATGGCCCTTCATACTTGAACCTGTAATATACTCTGATGATGTCCTTATAATCCCAGCAACTCTCCCAAATAACAGCTTAATGTTTCACAGCACATTTATATTCATTGATTTTATACTGTTAAGTCTCTCTCTCTCTCTCTCTCTCTCTCTCACACACACACACACACACACACACACGCATGCGTGCGCACACCCCCCCTAAGGTATAGGTATTTTTTTCATTTATCTAATAGATGATAAGTGAGGATGAGTCTTGCCCAAATCTTAACAGTATAAGTAATAAGAAAGAAGGGAGAAAGACATTTTCTGAGCACATGTCCTGTACCAGACCCACGAATTGGAGCCGAGAGTCATATCCAACGGTACATCCAGGCGTCTTTAGCTCATCTCAGGACTAAAACAATGTGTGGCAGAGTTAGGACTGAAATTCCCCTTGTTTTTTCCATCACATCACAACTGCCTAAGTCAGAAGCAGGCACTATGGCCGTCCTGACCATCGGCTTCGCACGGCTTTTACATGCTGCTCCAGCAGGAACGTATAAACGAAAACATGAGGTGGACACCTCTGCTTATTTCAAAGTATTAAATTTCTTTTTTTTAAATTTTTTAAATGTTTTATTTATTTCTGAGAGAGAGAGAGAGAGACACCATGAGCAGGGGAGGGTCAGAGAGAGAAGGAGACACAGAATTTGAAACAGCCTCCAGGCTCCGAGCTGGCTGTCAGCACAGAGCCCAACACAGGGCTCGAACCCACGAACTGTGATATCATGACCTGAGCCGAAGTCAGATGCTTAGCCGACTGAGCCACCCAGGCGCCCCTCAAAGTATTAAGTTTCTGGATCTTAATTGCTTTCTCCTCATTTGATATTTAAGAGTTTTTACATCTCTTACTCATCTCTTCTTAAAATGGTACCTGCTCTGACCTCTTGTACATGCGTGATCCACTTAATATTTATGTATTTCCTAGCTTGTTAGCTTGGTCGGTAATAACATTAACAACAATAATAACCAACACTGTCGGAGGCCGCGCCGGCTCCGACAGGTCCAGGGGTCCCTGAAGGTTGGACGGTGTCAGCGAAAGAGAGTGAGAGAGCCCTGAGATCCTTTCTGATCACCAGGCAGGCATCTCTGTCCTGTCGGTTTTGATGTCTTTATTTATAGGTCAAAAGTTAACATGGCATCAGGAAATGGAATGTTTACAATGGATAGCTCTTTGTGATAAGGTGTTGTTGGAAAATGTACAGAAACAGGTTTTACAGAAGTCTTCTTGCAGAACAGCCCAATTATAGTGAAGTTGAGTAACTAAGAAAATAACAAGGTGTTCACATTATAATAACACTAAGATTAAGTCATAGGTTTGTAGATACTCTTATCCATCCTCATCACAGCTGCCAGGGTAAGGGAAGGTGTTTGTGGAAAGTAGGCCTTAGGGAAGGGGCTGCTATACACCATCAGTTAGCAAAGGTGTATGTAGTAACTTATCTTCTGCCCTTATCTGTTCCTTCTCTCTAAGTTAGGTTCTTTGTCTCCAGGCAAGACTTGGTTTTCCAGTTATATGCTTTATTGCACCAGAGAGCCAACCATACCTTTAAAGAGTTTAGCTTATTTCCAATACATAGAATAGCCTCTTTGAGTGCATTTACCTTTGTGTCTACTTTTATGATTTCTAGAATAGCTAGGGCATGAGAGACATTTTTGGTTAGTTGATTTACATGTTGAGCTGTATGAACATCTTGGACTAACGCAACGGTAGAAACAGAATTGTACATGTAAAGGTCAATCTTTTATGACTAGGGGTCATTAGCCTGTTCATAGCTCAAGGGAAAGTATGGAGAGAAACAGGACCTTCTGGAGACACGATGTCTGTTCCCATAATCAAAAGAAGAAGTTCCCACAATAAGTTCTTTCACAAGGTGCAGTCATCATACCAGGGCCGGAATAAGGGGACAAGTCACTCCCGATATTGATCAACAAGGTACCTTAGGGGTCAGTGCTCAAGCAGAAATAATTGAGTGGGGGTGGATATCGGTCATCATCTGATTGGCAAGAGACCGTGCCAACTTGCTTTAACCTCACCAGGAGTTTTCTCGACTAGTGGGCTTAGAATGGCTCCCAACACAACACCAACATAAAGCAAATTAAATAAAGAAAAAAGTTAACATCTTTTCAGGACTATGTACCAGGCACCATGCCAAGCATCTGATATGCATTATATTTCAAAATTCTTAATAACCTTGTGGAGTGGCCTTTTTTTTTATAGCAAAGAAGAAACACAAAGTCAGAGACATTCATTTGCACAAAATAGCTGAGTTCAAAAGTGGCCAAACCAGGATTTAAACCAAGGGTTGTCTGATTACAAAATATACTTTTGGCCACAGTAGTCGGTAGGATAAAATATTCTTTTATTGTGAAATGTGGTTTAACCCTGCAACCTTTCCTCTTGACAGTTTTCCATGATGTTTAATAATAAACAAGAACAATGGACTCTTCCTTTGTAAGTCAGTAAAACATTAGTAAAAAGAACAAGGAGCTTCTGCTAAATTTGAAAGCACAGGTTCTTGAGACCTATATTGTCACCTTCAAGTAAGGTGTGCTGCATAATAGCCTTGCAACGCTGACTAGACTTTGGCAGAGCACACACTGGAAAATCCTATAAGAATGGATTTGCCAGCTGTAGCCCCCAACATTCTCTGCACCGCAGCCCCTTCTAAAGATAAGCAATCATGTGTGGTAACAGGCACGAGGGTAAGCAGGCTACGCCACCACAGAATGTCCCTCTTGGCATGTGATTATTTTGACCTGAAGATAACTGGTGCCCTGGATACTTAGGGAGAAATTCTTACCACCCCCTGAACTGTCTAAAAGAATTTAGATAGGGGGGGGGAGGGGCTATACCAGGAAGAAAGCTATTCCCAGAAACAACTTGAAAAAAATTTTTAAATGTCTATTTTTGAGAGAGAGGCAGACAGAGCATGAACAGGGGAGGGGCAGAGAGAGAAGGAGGCACAGAATCAGAAGTAGACTCCGGGCTCCGAACGGGCTGTCAGCACAGAGCCTGACACAGGGCTCAAACTCATGAACTTCGAGATCATGACTGGAGTCAAAGTTGGGATGCTTAACCAAGTGAGCTACCCAGGCACCCCTCCCAGAAACAACTTTTCGGATCCGAAAGGCCTATCTGCATGCCATGGCAAATATTTGTTTACCAAACATTTGGTATTGGTATGAAATGTCTTCTTCCCCTTTGCAGCCCTACAATCTCTCCTCCTTCTCCTTAGCTGGGGATAGTATAGAATCTTCAGTTTCTTCACTGCCAGGGAGTCTCATATTTTTATGAGGCTCCATACATATGTAAATTTATTTTTCTCCTGTTCATGTTTTATGCCAATTTAACTATGAGTCCAGCCAAGGAACCTAAAAGGGAAGAAGGGAAAAATTGTCCACCTCGACAAGCACATGAGAGGAAAAGAGAATCCTAAATATAAGCAGATGAAAGGCCCCAGCGAAAGGCGGTATAGGAATCTACTCCCTACTCATAGGAGAAGGGACAATATGTGAGATCTTGTTAACATTATCAATTTAAAGTGTTGTTTAAAAAAAAAAATATATATATATATATATACATAAAACAGTTTATCCTATATATATTTTTTAAAAATTTTAATGTTTATTTATTTCAGAGAGAAAAAGAGAGAAAGTGTGAGCAGGGGAGGGGCAGAGAGAGAGGGAGACACAAAGTCTGAAGCAGCTCCAGGCTCAGAGCTGTCAGCACAGAGCCCGATGTGGGGCTCAAACTCATGAACTGTGAGATCAGGACCTGAGGCAAAGTTGGCTGCTTAACTGACTGAGCCACCCAAGTACCCCAACAATTTATCCTACATTAATTATTTTTAGAGAGAAAGAAAGAGTGCTCATGGCGTAGGGGCAGAGGGAGAGGGATGGAGAGAGAGAGAAATTTAAGCAGGCTCCACACCCAGCACAGAGGCCAACCCGGGGCTTGATCTCAAGACCCTAAGATCATAGTCTCTGCTGAAATCAAGAGTCAAAGGCTTACCTGACTCAGCTGCCCAGGTGCTCCAATTTACCCTATAGTCTAGTACCCCACTCAACGGCTTCAAGCTGCAGGTGTTTGTTTGATCACAAAATCCACAGTACAATACCAATGGAGGACACATGTCTGGACTGCCAGACTAGGGTAAGATTTGGTGTGTCAATGCACAAATCACAGCCAAGACCTGATAGGACCTGTGTTAGTCACTTCAGAGCTGGTCAGGTAAGTCAGGGGAATGATGTGACACTCTGGAAAAGGCAAAGCTATCGCAATTATTTCAATAATAGACATCCCTGACTAAAAATAGTTTAAATTAATAAAATGTGACAAGTATGTTAACAAAAAATAGCCTATAAAGCTTTTAAAAGTGCCAAATAACCGTTGATGAGAACTGAATGAAGAAAAATAGTTTAATGTTCTTGTAGCTTTATATAAAAAGAAAATAAATGAGCTTTGTTATTTGAACACAAGTGGGCTGAAGTTAAATTTTAAAATGTATATGTTTTTGAAGTTCCAAATGGTAAAATGCATCTCGGTGATTTGTGGGTCTTTAACGTCATTTTTTTTATCCTAATGGAGTAAGTCAGTATACATTCTATTTTTAAATTGTTTTGTCAACCTCAGCCCAAAATACTCCTCTTATGTCTCATAAGAATCAGCTTCTTCCTAATTACAAATGCTCCAGATCTCTTAGCAACTAAATATAGGCAGTTTTGATTAAATAAATTATATATAAACTATCTAAAATTAAAAAAAAAATAAACAAAAATAAAAAATAATAAAACTTCTCTGCAACTGCAGAGAAACAGTGCAATAATTAGACAATTTTATTGTTACAAGGTTTTTTTCCTTAGGGAATATTCTTTTCCCTAAAATAAAGCTTGAAGACCACATGGATATAAATCAACATCAAATACTAAACAGAGGGTTTAATGACTACATGTACAAAATCATAGAATGTAATAACAATATAATAATATTCAGTGTCTCTCAATATCCAATTTAAAAGCACTTTGTAAAATACACTGAAAATGATATGAGGTCAAAATTGGGCTCAATGTACATAGATTTTGAAACTTAGGATTGTTCTGAAAATTATTTTCTGATACTTGATTTGGTCTCTGGAGAGAAACACAAATACAAAGTAGATAACTCCTCTTAAAAATACAAGAGGGTTTTATTTATGGGCCCACTACTGATTTGCCTAAAGTTAAGAATTCTCCATCAGAGTGGGCCTTGGTGACTGACGTATGAGGCTGGTATAACTGGCTTTATAATGGTGACATCCCTCTTAAAATCTGATTCATCTTAAAGCCAATGCTATTGGATTATAATTCTGAAGTTTGGTATTCCCAACCATCCCCCATTGGATGTAATCTCACGTGGAGGATCCTTGTGAAGAAACAAACAGAAATATGGGCTATTGGCCTTTTAATGTCTGTAAATGACTTGAAATTTCAAGTCTCCATCAAAAACTGTTCAAGTCACTTGGGGAAATTTTATTTATTTAAATTTTTTAAAATGTTTATTTATTTTTGAGAGAGAGAGAGACAGAGCATAAGGAGGGGAGGGGGGAGAGAGAGAGAGAGAGAGAGAGAGAGACAAAGAATCTGAAGTAGGCTTCAGGCTCCAAGCTATCAGCACAGAACGTGACATGGGGCTGAACCCAAGAACTGCGAGATCATGACCTGAACTGAAGTCAGATGCTTAACCGACTGAGCCGCCCAGGTGCTCTACTTACGGACATTTTAAATTTTGAGGTCACCAACCTCAAAAGCTTTTGTAACTTCCCTAATGGCAAAAACCCTAACTATAGGCCAATATATTAAAGGCATATAACATAACATCTAATAGAAGGCATTAAATTATAAATAATTGTACAAAGTAAATAAAAGGGTAAGAGAGCTCTATTTGAGTAACATTTATTTAAAATGAAGGGTAATTTAATTAAATAAATCTACAAAATGACCTTGAGGGAGTAATTTGTGCTCCTGATTTTCAAAAAGCAACATGCCATTATGAATATGGCATAAGACTTATGCATCTATCCATATATACATATACATATACATTACACATATATATTATATATAAATACATATACAGATAGATAAATAAATATATATATTATACATGATAAGGTGGATAGAAGAAATGCCCACAATCAGTGAACAATTTTTCTCTCCCACATTGGATTCAGATAGAACTGGCTTCAGACAAACTACATATTCTATGTGTGAGCATGGTGACTTTGGGTGAATTAATTAGACAGCCAGAACTTCGGTTTTCAATTCCATAAAGTTTGGGGTGGTAATGCCTATCTCTGAAAATCATTGTGGAGGTTTGTTAAAACACATGAATAAAATCATGTCATCTAATACACAGAACATAGTAGGTGTCCAGTTAATATGCTTCCACTCTTTCTTTTCTTCCTTCCTGACATTTGCCTTTTTGTATCAAAATTATTGAAGGGCAAAACTATAACAGTCCCTACTGAATCTTAAAAATGTGACTATACACCTAACATTAAAAACATTATTTAGCATAAACATCATCTAGTATCTTTAGTGAATATTAATTTAACATTTTCTAAAAACTAATAATCAAAATAAGAGGTTTTTCTCATTTTAATATACTAAGAAATGGACACCTGAGCATTAATGTTGTATTCGGGATATAATAGTCAGTAAATCTATCTGAAAACTCTTTCTAAAACTGGGCTTCATATGATACTTATTTAGAATATTTTGTGAGCTTAGTTAACAGTTGTTTTCAAATAGGAGAATGCCTTTTTCTCAGACATTATACCACTGGTAGGTGAGTGCTTTCTCTTCTCAGCATAATTTGCTGTGAAAGATTTGGGGGTTTTCCTTTGTGTAGAAATTCTGTCTGCCCTCTAGCTAAGTTTGCTTCAGTGGAAATGAGATCCTGACCACTGGGCTGATGGATGTACACATAACTGACTTGTTCAATTCTAATTTAATTCTGGAAATCTATCTCCTTTATGACTTTAATTTTTCTGACGTGAAAACATTCTATCTTTTTAGGCTTCCATTGTTTCTGCAGAATACAAGTATTCTCTTGGTGGAAGGAGGGAAAAAAAAACAGTAAAGAAGAGGCAATAAACAATCCTGCAAAACCAATTTTCACATTGGCGGAAAAACACGAGAACTCCAAATAGCCATAACTTGAAACAGTGGCAGATCCTTGGCAGCGTATGATTTGAAATTATTAATGAAAACTTGCACCACAAACATGCACATCTCTTAGTTTCAGGGGACTTGAGCTTTTCACATAAGCAAGAGTCTAAAAGTGAATTAGATCAGAAGAGAGAAAACACAACTTCAACTCTTAGCACAGCTACAGTGATAGCCTTTATGACCACAGCTGAAACAGACTCAGGAAGGTGTTTATTTCAATTCTCTATACTGTACAGTAATGAGAACACCAACAAAAGCACAAGGATGATTCTAAGAGAACGCTTTCTACATTTCTTTGCTTATTCTAAGTCTTTGAGATGACCTCAGTCTCCAGTTTTCCAGCTGCATTAGTACTTAGGGTTTTTTTTTTAAGAGATATTTTTACTGGCCTCTTACAACACAGATAGTTTATTAAAAATTACTGAGATAAGACACTTAAAGTACAAGACATGCAGAATAGAGAAGCTAAGTGAATGCACCATATCATGATTTTTTTTTTTTTTTTTTTTTTTGCTGTGACGTGTATGCATTGCTTTATTTCCAACCATTAGGGAGTAAACAAGACACGTGTGTTAATTTTCCTCCTATTTTAATTTTTCTGAACATGCCACTTATGGTTGACTTGAATAGCAGGATGAGGAAAGAGAGCTCTAGCCACACTTTGGAGGCACTTTTTAAAAAGGGAAATATCCTATCAACCTGTGGCTTCTTCTGGTTCGCTTCTCCGGTTTTCTTTGACCCTTCCATCATATCAAAAATGCTCTTTATTCATTTCTTGTTCCTCATGGCACATAATTTTCATTCTGTTTGAAGCAGATTGTCTCACCATCTCTTAAAAATCTATTGTTCTTTAGGCTCAGTAACCTGTTGACATGGGTTTCCTCTTTTACAGTCCCTACACAATTCTTCTTGCGGGAAAGGATGAAGGGAGAGAAACTTATTTAAACCAAAGCTTATTCAATGATTTCCTCAATTAAAAACTCCAAAGTAATACAAATATCCAGTCGCCAACTAAATCAATCATGTGATGTCATGTTATTTTCAAATATTTCAAATTAAATTCCTTACACATGAAACCAAAATTAATTTGGTAAGAATCAGCTAATGGTTTAAAAGTCACGAGGATCTTATCTGTTTTGACCCCAACTAGTTTGATCCTAGCAAATTTTCTCAGCCAGGAGAAATTCAGAATTGGGAAATATGAAAGATCTTGTATTTTTTTCTTGAGGGAACAGTTTTATGGTGATACTTTTCTGCTATGTGTTTTGTTTTGTTCTGCCCCAAGTCAATGGGCTTAGAATGAATATAAATGGGGGGAACCTGGGTGGCTCAGTTGGTTAAGCGTCAGACTTTGGCTCAGGTCACGATCTCAACAGCTTGTGGTTCAAGCCCTGAGTTGGGCTCTGTGCTGACAGCTTAAAGCCTGGAGCCTGCTTCAGATTCTGTGTCTCCCTCTCTCTCTCTGCTCCTCCCCCACTCCTGTTCTGTCTCTCTCTCTCTCTCAAAAGTAAAATAAACATTAATTTTTTTTTAATTAAAAAAAAGAATGAATGTAAATGGTATAGAAAACTGGCAAAGCTAGATCTAGTTTCAATGACAAATCAAACAGTTCCTTTCACATTTTAGCTACTTCCATAGAATTGGTAATTTTGCAGTGACAGCAAAACTTCCTTTTAAGAATGTTCCTCAATAAGGATCCGCAAATACTGTAACTTTTCATATCTGTTGAATATCTTGAGAAAGGCTTATTCCTTTAAGCTAGGTGTTTTCCCTAAGTTATTTACATAGTTAATTCATTTAACTCTTATGTAAAAATTTTAGCTACAGGTCCAACTATATCCCCCCAATACACGAAGATGTCAGGTGACCTGCTCAAGACCACTCACTGGAAGTAGCTCACAGGTAAACATTTATTATTTTCCCGAATCCAGACTCCTTGAGATTGTGTATCCTAAGTTTTCTGCACATACTAATACTGAAAGCCAAATACCTAATCCCTGTGGGGATTATACTATTGCCTGAAGGGAAATTAAAGTTTAACACGATTGTTATGATTGTAGTTGTCCTAATATCAGAGCAGATACCAAATCTGTGTTCTCATAGCAAAATGCAGGTACTTTGAGATGATTAAGAATTAGAGTGCATATTCAAAGATGTCGTCACTTGTTTACAGGTGACAATGACTTGCTTCAAAAGGACACAATTACTAAGTTTAAATGTCTGTGCTGTGCAGTGTTGTACAAGGGCAGTAGCAGTGGCCTCCCCCTGGAGGCTGTTAGAAAGGCTGACTCAGTCCCAACTTCAGGTCACCTGAATCTGAATCCGCATTTTGACAAACCCACGGGCGATTCCTATGCACACTGGAGCCTGAGAGGCACTGATTTAATTAATGACTCTGTTGATTTTGGGTTCTACAAGTGACCCAAAGAGAAAACAAACATCTTATATCTATGTGCATCCTGGGGTACAAGGTATGCGCTTGCACTGAGCTGGTTTGCTAGAACGACTCCTGCACTAATGGGCATAGGACTTTTGTGAAGCGATGGTCGTAAATCTCCAGAATGAGGGCACGGTCAGGGCAGAACAGAGGCAGAATGGAGGAGCGCTTGTGGCCCCCACTGCACTCGAGGGAGACATAAATATGCACACTTGAAGTGTGTGTTTACATACGCTTTGCTAGCATCTGCACAGGCTGCAAGTGCCCACCTCGGTGAGATCGAAGTCTCGGTAAAACTGAAAAAAAGAGAACTCTTGCTTCTGGTCTGGGCTGGGTAGAGACAGCGGGCTCATTACTAATGTTTTCATAAGTTCAAAGGAGGAAACTTGACATCATTATTTCTGTGAAGCAAAGAACTTTTATTAAAGCTGTTAACCCATATCTCACTGGGATTCAAATTAATTTTAACATACAGATTATTAGATATCCATTTTATGGAGCGTGTCTCACATCAAGGTTGAGTAAATACTATTTAAGAACATGTTTCAATTTTAAAAGAAATAGAAATTCTGTTGCAAAATTTTAAGCTTAAGGACTGCTGATATTATATTTGCAACATACTAGAAAGTCAATAAAACATAACAATTTCTAATTTAAACAGAGTTCCTATTGAAATAGCTAAATGCATTTTCTGCAACTATAAAGATGGACAATTATAATAATCATCAAATAATTTAGACTTATGAAGCACCTAGTGTATGGTAGATGCTACTTGTATTAACTTACTCTGTATAACAGGACAGGTGCTATTATTACTCTCCTTCTAGAGATAAAAAAACAAAAACAAACAAACAAACAAAAAAACCTGAGGCACAGAGAGGTCAAGAAACTTGCTTGAGGTCACAAAGCTAGTAAATGATTGAGTCAGGATTCAAATCCTTTCTGTCTGTCTCCAGAGCCCATTTAATAAAATATTACACTCTTCTCCCTTCTGACGTGTTACATTTTTGGTGATCAGAAGGCACTCTTCATTCTTTCCAAATAAGCAAGAAAACAAGCAATAAAACAAACAAGTCCCAACAACTTCACTAGTATCTATAATGGGTATAGATGGTAATTACTATTTAAAACCACAGGTGGGGCGCCTGGGTGGTTCAGTCGGTTAAGCGTCCGACTTCGGCTCGGGTCATGATCTCACGGTTTGTGGGTTCGAGCCCCGTGTCGGGCTCTGTGCTGACAGCTAGCTCAGAGCCTGTAGCCTCCTTCCGATTCTGTGTCTCCCTCTCTCTCTGACCCTCCCCTGCTAACTCTGTCTCTCCCTCTCTCAGAAGTAAATAAAACATTAAAAAAATTATTTTTTAAACCACAGGTAAAAATAACAGTTAAACTGCATATGTTCCTGGGAAGGGTAAATTTATGAAAGAATACGAGAGGAGAGGTGTATTAACTTTACATTGCTCATGTAACAACCTACCCCAAATTAATGTCTTAACAAAATCCATCCATCTTGTCCCAGTTCTGTAGGTCAGAAGTCTGGGTACAGAGTGGCTGAGCCGGGTCCTCTGCAAAATAGCAGTATGTGCAGCACCTCAGTCCCCTCTGGAGGCTTTCGGGATGAGTCAGCTTCCAAGCTTATTCAGGTTGTTGGCCAACTTCCCTTTCCTGTGGTTGTTGGGTGGAGGACACTGTTTCCATGAGAACTGTCAGCTGGGGGCCACGGTGGGCATTTAAGGTCTCCTACATTCCTTCCTCCATTGCCCCTTCCGTCTTTAAATCCGCAACAACATTTGAATCCTTCTTCTACTCTGAATCCCTCCAACTTCCTCCTCAACCCTATGTCTTTGGGCTCCAGCCAGGGAAAGTTACAAGCTTTTAAGGCTCTATATGATTAGATTGGGTCACCTAGGTAATGGAGGAAAATCTCTACATATTAAGGTTCCTAACTGAAGTTACATCTGCAAAGTCCCTTTGGCCATGTAAAGTGACATTTTCACAGGTTAGGGCACGGGCGTTTTTGGAAAGGAGGCATTCTGCCTACGTCACTAGTTTTGGAAGAAGTGAAGGATGGTAAGGGAGCCCAGAGAGCCTAACTGGGACCGAAAATAAATGTTGCGATCACCTAATTTTGTCTAACTTAATGCTCCCCTCTCACACATAATCTTTAATTATTTGCTTTATGCAAGACAATGTCTTCAACCATTTACCAAATACTCATTGAAGAGGGAATTGTAAAAAAAATTTGCTTGTAGAATTTAAGCCAAAAGTATGCTACAAAGTGTCAGTTTCCTCATCAACTTTTGTCCAAACAACTTGCAGACTGGATGAGAAAATAAAATCTTTTCAGTTTAAAAAAAAAAAAATGTTTTATTTATTTCTAAGAGAGAAAGAGAGACAGTGTGAGCAGGGAAGGGTCAGAGAGAGAGGGAGATACAGAATCCGAAACAGGCTCCAGGCTCTGAGCTAGCTGTCAGCACAGAGCCCGACGCGGGGCTCAAACCCACGAACTGTGAGATCATGGCCTGAGCTGAAGTCGGACGCTTACCCCACTGAGCCACCCAGGGGCCCCTCAGTTTTAACTTCATGGTGGTTCGAGAGCATAGCCACATATCGCTAACACAATGAAGTGGATGCAGAGATAGTAAAACATGGTGAAGAAATGAGAATCTTCTCACAACAAAATAAGACAACAGTGCTACTCAAGTCTCAGGTGGACAAGTGTGATACGTTTCACATTTGCATAAGTGGAAAATCCATCAAGGGGGCAAAATAAATTTTGGAGTCCTGCCCTTAAACTCTCTGATAGCTTTATTTTTATGATGTCTTTATTCTTTGAGATACTACATATTGTCATTACTGATTCTCTAAATATGACAGGCTTGCTGCTGTGGTCATTAATGTTTTTAACTGTCCCTTCCGTATATGCCATGCAGCTTAAACCAAAACACACATGCACGTCTCCAGAGCAGAAGACTGACACAGGACTGCTGACACATGAATGGGATGCTTTGTCTAACTAACACAAAAATGCAAATGAATCGCAGAGAAAGAAAACTAAGGAGTTCAAAGGCTTTCTTGATTGCCTTCTTTAAAATGCCAAGAACTTAAGCTGGCCTTTCTTATCTTCCACTACATGCATGTGACACTTTAGGAGGTCTTTCTTATTGTACTATAATTCAGGGATTGTTCCAGCTCTGTGCTCCATGCCTTTTTCCAAAGGGCAGCCCGAGATGTATAATTCGGGTAATGAACAGCTGCATAATTTAAGGGTCGAGCTAGTAGGGCACTGTTCCTTATTTGTGTTGCTTTAGCAGTTGCCAAGATGTTCTGGGCCTATTTAGGAATACAATTTTTTGACTGCTTTATTTCTCTCAGATGATATATGCTGGGATTTGGTTGTGTTCCAGAAAGTGAATTTTATCAGCAGAAGTACCAGAGCAAGCTTTTCTCTCATTTTACTCCAAAGGGCAACAGCGCTGAGCTATAATGAGGTAATTTTTTTTCCAGCCATGCACACTCTGTGTTCTGTCAGGCAGGGTTGTTTAAACCTAGTCCTGTCCCTTTCCAAAGCATGATAGACTCAATCACCGAGCTATCAAAGGCATTTCCACACTACATCCCTCTCACACAAGGCCAATCTCCTGAACGTTGAAAAGGGCCTGGCAGCGAGGCCCTTCAAGATGAAGGCTGCATGCTGATTAATCAGTTGCTTTTTTATTCCATCTTGGCAAGTATTCCCTGTTTGTAAATAAAAGGTTTACCCTGAATTTCCTGTAAACTCAGAAACATAAGGCTGATTTGGACCCTAGTCACAGAGCGAGAACGATGCCTACTGTCCAGCCCACAGAGATGTGCTATGTCCACTGTCACAAATACCCCTTAATGTCTGGAAGCATATCCCAAGTATGAGCTAATCTGAAAACAATTGTCATCTCCTAAGATAAAGCAGAGCAGGCCAGCTTAAGTTTTTTTTTTTTTTTCCCCTATCTTTGTTACTTTAAAACTCTCCATTTTGGGGGAGGGATCCCAGTGAGCATATTTGCAAAGGTATTGGAGTTTACACCACAGAAGAAGCTTGTGATTTGGGATGGGGGGGACATCAATAAAACAGGAGATCTTTTTTCAAGAAATAAATTAGTCTAGTCTTTCACTCGTCAGATGGTAAATAGCTAATGGAAAAGGAATGTGACAGACCACAAGGACTAGGAATTGTCTGCAAACTGGCAGGCACAGTGATTTGCAGATGACCCAAATTATATTCAGGCAGTTTGGCACATCTCTATTTGTCACACATATACTACTGAGCCAACTGCATTCAATTAATGTGGAGTATTTTCCTTTTCTTAAAGTGGGAACAAAACAGCAAGCATTTCTTGATTACTCTCAAACACCCCCAAATAGCAAGACGTCTAAACCTCTTGTCATCATTCACCTTAGGTTATCTTCCATGATGGCACATGACCACTCCAAGATTCACTTTTGACTAGGGATTTTGGTGCATACGGAAGCCTGTCTGCTGTATGCACTGAGCATGTGAGGTCCAAGAGCTTAGACAACATGGTTCTTGAAATAACATTTTGTGATAAAAATTTGGCATTTCCCCTTAGTTTGGAAAGCAAGGTAAAGAGGTTATTTTGTGAGAGGTGAGACCTTTGAATCAATACCAGGGGTTGACACTACTATCTATGGAAACCCATCCATCACAAGGCGGCCATTATAGCAATGCCTCACAATAGGGTCCATGTGGACAGTAAGGCAGCCTGGGTACTTAGGGAAATGCAGGAATGAGAGTTTTATTTCTAAACTCCCTTGCTCAATGAGACAGAATGCATGAGCTACATAGTTTAGAAAATACCGTTTAGGGCCCCTCGCTTCTAGTCCCTGCTCTTTCCCCCACCTGGCTATGTGTCAGGTAACCTGTGTAGGTATGGCTTTACACATCCTTCAAGTGAAGAATTAACCCAGACAAGTGCAAATGGCACTTCCCAGATCTAGGAATCTATGAATCACAAACGCCCAAAGAAGGGGTTTTTATTAATTCCAAATGAATGCATAAAAGTCAGAAAGACTCTTAACAAAAGCAAACAACAATAGGCAAAAGGAAAATGCTTATTTCTCCCAAATGCAGTCATTTCATTATATTAAATTTAGGATTATGGGGGCACATTAACTCTTTCAGGCCTTGAGGGCTTTTGTGTCCAAGCAACACATCTTTACAACTAAAAATGTGCTATGTATTACAATTATAAGTTACAGTTAGCTATATAAATTTTATACACTGATATAAAACGTACCTGGCACCGGAAATTTAAGAATGTCTCTAAAGAAAAATATATTAAAGCTCCCGTTCAATTGCATACCAAGTGCATTTTAATGTATTCATGTTTCTGAACATATGTAATACACAAATAGAATGCAATAGTATTTCACATTTACATCTTGAATTTTAATAGTTTTAGGGAGTCTCTCTGTTTAGATGGAAAAAAAGATCTTAAACAGTTACAATTCCCTTATCATTCAGTGTACTTAAAATGTATAAATGTTTCAGGCCTTAGGCTATGGTTGAGACTGCAAAGTAGAAACCCAAACAAACGTCAAAATAGGCAAAAGTGATTCTACCACTCAGTATTGCCCCGCTCCCAAAAAACTCGGCTCCTCAAACGATCTGCAAACAAAATCGATGTGCTCTCCTGTCTCCTGCCTACTGAAAGTATCCTCCATCCTAACTGAGACCAACGATACTTCGTGTGCTTTCTGCTCCCACGTTTATTAATTCCTTTCTGGCCGCACATGCTCTCCTACCCTGGCTTCCTCCTCCCACGCCAAGAGCAGCCATTTTGGGCCCTCCTGCAAGGACCTTATAAATTGCTGACCTGCTGGGCTCCTTGCTAATTCTTTACCGTGCAAAAGCCTCCCCGCTCTACTCCCTTTGCTTCTCTCCCGAGCTTCCAGCTAGTGCTGGAGCAATCCTGAAACTGGTGTTGACAGGCTCTTCTACAAATCTGTGCTGTTCAACCTCCACTCACCCTCCCTGGTGTTCAACAATTCCTGTAATGATCGCTTATTGACTCGCGGGAGAATTCAACATGGTAGCTTTTCCTCAGGCCTCAGTTCAGACCTAAACGCTTCATTCTTGGCAAATGACACCATTTGTTATGTAACAGAGACTATTGAAGCCTTAATTTTCTTTATCTCTTCTCCTTTACCCTCATTCCTTTTCTTCATTAGTCTCTCAGAGAAAGAGCCTCTCCCCTGCTTTGCCCCTAATCCTTCACCTGTTTTCTTTCATCTCTTTTGCTGTCACATTCCTGGGATCTTGCTGGTTTACCAGCACACCGCTGGATCTTGATCTGTAAATCTCACCCCCTCCCTCACCATACAAGACACAGTTCTGTTCAATTTCCGCGTCTGCAGACACCTTCCGTTGAAGACATAACTTCCCTGCCGCCAAACAGGAAATCGAATTCAACAAGAAAAAGCACTTTCCCCTAAACTTACCGCTCTCTCTCTCAAGTGCTCACAGGGTTGCAATTTACCCTTTCTTTTTGCTACGAAGTTTCTCTAATGATTAATAGCCTAAGGCGTAATAGATTCCACTTCCACATCACCTTTCAAGTCCTTGCAATCAGCACCCTCCACCGACTAAAATTATTTTTTCAAGGTCACATTTGACTTCCACGTCAGCCAATTACGTTTTATTTCCTGCCAGCCATGTTCCTTTCCCTCCCTCCTGCACTCCTACAGCTCATCACACCCATTAGCTTCCTCCTTCCTTGTGCATTAGGAGCTTCAGCCTAGGATTCAAACTTTGTGGACATGTATTATTCAGAGAGAAGTGGAATGCCAACAGCAATGGTGACCAAACACATCTGTACATCAGAGCACTGTGGAAAATAGATTCCTGGGCTCACACCAGACCTCCTGAATCAGACACTGCAGTGATGTGATTCTGAAGTACCGAGAGTTTGTCAAGCATGGATCCAGAGACCTACAGAGATGAGGTAGTTACATGAGGAAAACATCTCCTCATATGAGAACCAGCAGGCAGTGTTTGCTGGAAGAAAGATGCGGACACATACTGGGCTCTCAGTAAAGGTTTGCTGAAGAAAGAAATTTATGAATGACTGCCTTGGCTGTTAAGGAGAGGCCATGATTTAACGCACAATCCTGCATTTTTCACTCTTTTTGTTTTCTGTTCAGTTCCCATTGTCTCAAGGATGACAAGCTTTTGCTATTTGATATTTAGGACCCAGAGCAGAAATTATTGTGATCAACATAAAGAAGGTGAGAGAGGGTTTCCTCTTTCTTTGGATCGGAGTGTGGCACTGCACTTTGGAGGAGACAGAAAAGGTGTCATAGCTCTGGCACATCCACAACTCTTTGCACAGCAGCAGTGCCCGCAGCCCTGGCAGGTCTCCTGGCATCCGATGTGCCAGGGGCACCAAGTGCCAACATCTTCAAAGTGGCTGATGGGAGTACCAGGGCTTTGGAGCAATAGGAGAGATGACATTACCAGCAGTAATCCCCACAGCAGTGGTGCTACCTTTACCTGGCTTAGTTGGTGATGGTAGTTTGGCCAAGTGGATTAACAGAAGAGAGCTGAAGAAGGGAAATGCTAAACACCAGTTACAAGCTGTGGGAAGGGAGCCCGTGGAAGCTGCGTATCTTATAAGGTCAGAAGGATTAATGCCAAGGAATTATTGGTTCTTATTACCAACTTGATTACCTCTTTAGCTATAGATGTGTATGGTCAAAAGAAATCTGTGACTTTAAAAATACTACAGAGTCAGGGGCACCTGGGGGTGCGGCCGGTTAAGTGTCCAACTTCGACGCAGCTCATGATCTCACAGTTCATGAGTTTGAGTCCTGCGTCAGGCTCCATGCTGATAATGTGGAGCCTGCTTAGGATTCTCTCTCTCTCCCTCTCTTTCTGCCCCTCCCCCACTCGCTCACTCTCTATCTCAAAATAAATTTTAAAAAACTTAAAAATAGATTACACAATCCTCGTTCTATTGATATTGCTCCCACTGGCCCTCTCCTCTTAAAAAAAAATTTTTTTTTACCATACCTTTAAATTTTAGGCATTCCCAAGGTACTTCCTCTGGTCACTTCACACTCTACATGCTCACTAATATTATCTAATCCCACATTCAACATAATCTCCATTCATATGATACTCATTTTATAACTTCCAGACTTGCCCCACTATGACCTCTAGATTCCTAGGTCAGTAAAAAAATATCTGACTTGATGGCTCAGGCATACTATGAGTCACCTCATCCTAAAGTCAATTCATTAGCTTATGCCCCAAACTTCTTCTTTCTGACCCCCAAAGCACAATAAAAGCAACATTATGTTCCCAATCATATAGGCATGAAATCTTCAAGTAATTCCATCCCTCTTCACCATGGCACTGCACACAGCTAATCATCTCCTCTTTCTTAAAATAGTATATTTGCTTCATTAGGCCTTGAGCAAACACTTCCCTGACATCACTGCCCACTCCTCCTCTGATTTTTTGTGATAGACTACTAAGTGCTGGAGTAGGCACAGATGAGCCCAGCTTGGCCAGCTATATTTCGGGCAAGTTAATTTAAAGAGTACTAGAAGATAATGGGATTATTATTGTAACTAATAATGGAACAGTGATTTGAACCACATTATACCTTCATGCCAGGAGTCTCCTACGGCTAACAATACCAGAAACTACCATGTTAGTTACTCAGTAACTAATGAGGCTACTTCTGTTCTTTCTAAGAAAGTGGCTGTATATTGCATATTTAAAGTAGGGAGGTAGTAAAAGAAAAAAGGTGTATGTTTGATTTATAGTTATCATACAGGAAGAAATGCAATTACAGTTGGCCCTTGACCAATGTAGGGGTTGGGGTGCTGAACCCTGTGTAGTTGAAAAGCTGTGTATAGCTTTTAACTCCCCTAAAACATAACTGCTAATGGCCTACTGTTGACTAGGAAGGAAGCCTTACATCTAACACAGTTGATTAACACCTATTTTGTATGTTATATTTATTATACGCTGTACTGTTATCAAAAAGTAAGCTACAGAAAAAAATTGTTATTAAGAAAATCATAAGAAGGGCTCCTGGGTGGCTCAGTTGGTTTGAGCATCCAAATCCTGATTTCGGCTTGGGTCATGATCTCCTGGTTCATGGGTTCAAGCCCCACATCAGGCCCTGACAGTGCAGAACTTGCATGGGATTCTCTAACTCTTCCTCTTTCTGCTCCTCCCCTGCTTATCTCTCTCAGAATAGAGAAATAAAACTTAAAAAAACCTCATACTAAAGAGAAAATACATTTATAGTACTGTGCTGTATTTATTGGAAAAAATCCATGCATAACTGCCCATGTAGTTTGAACCTACATTGTTCAAGGTCAACTGTAGTTTTATTTAATCAAGGTCAATATTTAATAAAATAATGGAGAATGGGAACAGCATTCCAAATTATCGAATACTTTAGAGTACTATTAGGTACCATGCACTGCACTCAGTTATCCCATATTACCTCATTTAATCTTCACAATAACCACAAAGGGCATTATCTAGATTTTACACATTAAGAAACTGCATTTGGAAGAGATAAGCTGACATGTCCAGGATTATAAAGCACGGATTGACTGAATAAATATGTTCCAAGCTATACCTTTGTAATTGTGGCCTAGTTTAATTCCTCACTGTAACAATATAAAAACAAAACAAACTGGCTCCACACTATACATTCTTTTCCTATGTTGCATCCTTTCCATCAAAGTTATAATTGATGCTACACATGGACTCATTCTCACGAGAGCTGCTTATCTTTAATCACAAATAAATAGATAGTAAGCAAAGATCCTTTGTGTCTTTGTTTGTAAGCCATTTAATTCAGAGGTTTCTTTGAAATTGTCCATGCTTATGCATGTCATCATTCTTTTTATTGGCCTATATAATAGTATAGGTCTGCTTGGACTGCCCTAACCAAATACCATGGGCTGGGTTGCTGAGACAACAGAAATTTATTTCTCAGTTCTGGAGATGGGGAAGTCAAAAATCATGGTGTGAACATACAGCTTATGGGTGCCAACCATCTCTCTGTGCACTCACCACACCTCTTTCTTTGTGCTCTCGTGGAAAGTGGAAAGAGACTGCAAATGCGTGAACTCTCTGGTGTCTCATCTTATAAGGACACTAATCCTACCAACCAGTACCTCATGCTTATGTCCTCATTTAACTTTAATTACTTCTTAAGAGACCCCATTTCTCAGCATAGCTACACCAGGGCTAGGGATTCACATATGGATTTTGGAGGGACACAAATACTCAGTGTTTAACAATAATCCATTTTGTTACTGGTCCTGTTTCCATGTTTTATAACCAGGAGCTGAAAGTACTTCCAGAAGGTCACAATTCCAAAATAAAACTGCCAGTTGACCTGGACTGTCACAAACATCTGGCAACTTATGGATGGATAACATTGCTGTGGAACACTAAATGGATTCTTCCATTCTGACCTATCCATTAAATGATAACCATGACCTAATGCACAGTCATGATCAATACAGACGTACACAGTGGCTGTAAAACAGCCTCTCTAACCAGGAAGGGTAATCCTCCATTTTACAGATTTGAAGAGCCAATCAATTAAACACTGGATAAGGTCAAATACTATTGATTCAAGATTCAATGAAATCTCTTCCTTTACCTTCCCCTCTTTTGATTTTTCTTGTGATCTAAGTATGGTTTCTTTAGAATACATTTTTACAGCAGCTGCACTTCCATACTGGTAGAAAGTGAGTGGGCCTCAAAAAACATAATGAATCACTGGCACTGAAATCAATAGTGTTATAAAACCTTGAAGGCATGAAAAGGTTGAAAAATAAAAATATTAATGCCTAAACTTCAAGAGCATACTTAAGAAGTAGAATTTAAGAGTTGTCCATTGCTAGCGGAGGGTAGGTAGTTTATAAATCAATTGAGACAAACAACTCCCTCCAGTGTATCTGTGAGTGTTGAAAATAAAACAACTTAAGGATATTTTTAATAATGAGCTTAAGTGTTCTTTATTCAACTTTGATTTTTGACACAATTTCAGATTATTTCTTGAAAGTGCTCTTGGTACTTATAAGGCAAATTTTGTATACATTTTACGTTTTATTTGGTACCACTTTTGGGTTTTACTGACACCTCTTTTTGCAACTGATAACCCTTTTAGATGTCATAATCTAAAGTCACGTCTTCTAAGCTTACTCAATATGGTGATGTTTCATCCTCATAAAAATGTAATAAAATAGTGTTTTGTAAGTGGAACAAATGCATTTCAGAGCTCTGTCTGCATTTGAGTCTCAGATACTTAAGTACATTCCTCTATCGGGAGATAGAACTGTTTGCTGCTGTATTTTCATCTAACTGTCTCCAGGAACTAGTAAACAGAGATTTGTAAATATTGCATGCTTGGAAAAATTCCACCTGGCACAAATCAGTCACTAGGTGGCTGAATATTGTGAATGGAAACAACTGGCAAGAAGGAAAATCCTCTTGTTAGAAACAGCAGCACCCAGTGTTCTATGTTTTGAAAACAAAAATTTGGTATTAGGAGCTTTGATAATGTATTAATGGAAACAACAGCCCTTTCTCTGTTTACTCCTCTCTTTTGCTTTCTTTTTAACCACATGAATTTTGAACTTGGTTTGAGTGGGTTTCCTTTCCTTTCCTTTCCTTTTTTTTTTTTTTAACTGTATCCAAAGAGAAGCTGGAAAATATAAGATTAAATATCAGGTTCCCTCTTATTTTCCAGATTTATTCTGTAGTTGGAAGTCTCTTTGACATTTTTTAAAAAGAAAGACATTCTTTTAATCAACTCAAAAAAGCTGAAATAAAATATCATCAAGGTATTTAATAGTGCAGCAATTCATTAAACTCTAACGTGGCTTTCTCTTGCTTTTAAGATGAAGGTGAGTTGTTTTTGTGTTTGTTTACCTATTTATTTTAAAGTTTACTTGTATATTTTGAGACAGAGCATGAGCCAGGGAGGGGCAAGAAGGGGGAGAGAGAGAATCACAAGCACGCTCCACGATGTCAGCACAAAGCCCAACACAGGGCTTGACCTCAGGAATCTCGAGATCATGACCTGAGATGAAATCAAGAGTCGGACACTTAATGGACTGAGCCACCCAGGCACCCCATGTTTTGTTTTATTTCTAATGAGAAAAACTATATGCACAGAGATGTTGAGAGTGACATATTAAAAATCTAATCTCCTGTCTGTTGCAAAACTTCTACTTAGAAAAAAATTGACACACCTTTTTTCCATATGATTAAATAAGTGTAGAAAGTGAGACACTTTAGAACAGAAATAAAAATAAGAAAAAAATGAAAGCTATAGTTGCTTTAAAAAATGGAGTTTAAGACCACCATGTGTATCAGACAAGATCAAAGTGGAAAGGTTTTCATTTTGACAAGGATGGTTTAGCTAAATTAAAAATAAAAAGCCCCTCTCTCTTTCTAACCCCGTTAGGGGTCACTGCTTCCACTGGTACATTTCCATAGCATATAACAGCTTCCTAGAATTTTCATATACACTTCCTTCATTTCATCCCAGGACTCACACTATTCAAACTTTAATATGCATATAAATTGCTATGATGCATATTCATATTCAAAGTCTGGGGTGAGGCCCAAAAGTATGCATTTTCTCTTTCTTTTTTCTTTTAAATGCTTATTTATTTGGAGAGAGAGTGGGTGCCTGAGAGCACCCAGCAGGGAGAGATGGAGAAAGGGAGAGAGAATCCCAAATAGGCTTCTCACTGTTAGCCATGGCCACACTGGAGTAACAAGGCTAGAATACAAGCTGAAGGTTAAGTTTCCCAATACAGTCTAGAGGCACATTTATAGATGAGTCATTGCTTGATTGTGCATAGTAGTTTCTCACCTTAGTAACAACTTAAATCAAATGAATACTGCTTTTAAATTCTCCAGTTTGAATAAGAAGCAAGAGCAGGCAATTCTCCTTATTCACAAATTCTGTATTTTGAAATATACCTACTTACTAAAATTTATTTGTAATCTCAAAACTCAATGGACATGCTTTTGCAGTCAGTAATGGACATGCACAGAGCAGTGGAAAATTTGAATGGCCTGATGTCCATGTTCACAGCTGAAGTTTAACAAGGTCACTTTCTGCCTTCCTGTTTCAATTCTTACAGTGTAAACAAGTGTCCTTTTGAGGTCTATTTACTGCCGTATTTTGTTCCATTTTTTTGTGCTTTTTCTTTCTTTCTTTCTTTCTTTTTTTTTTTTGGTGATTTCACTGTTTAAAATGACCCCAAGCACAAGACAGAAGCACTGTCCAGAGTTCTTAAGATCAAGAAAGCTGTGATGTGCCTTACGGAAAAAGTACATGTGTTAGATAAGCTCAGTTCAGGCATGAATTATGGTGCTGTAGGCCATGAGTTCAATGTTAATGAATCAACAAGATATATTAAATAAAGTGTCTTTAAATAAAACATGCATAAAACAAGTTCATATATTGATTGTTTGATGAAAATATTGTGATCAGATGCTCATAGGAGCCTAATGCTATACTACACCAAGGAGAAATTCAGTGTTGGCTAATTTAGTGTTCATGGTGACTTTATAGAATGAAACTACTACAAATAACAAGAATTGACTAGACCTTTTCTACTATTCTCAGGAAAAAAAAAAAACTTCAGTGGAAACATGGACTCCAAATTGATGTCCTCCTTGACTATAATATTCCTTTTTGGGTGTCCACTCTAACTGATTCTCAAGCCAGATATTTTCAAACTCTTAAAGCAGTAAAAAATAGTTTATTAAATGAAAGATTAAGCTTTTATGGAATCGCTGAAGCTTCACAGAAGCTTTGCATTTTAAAGGTTAGCTTGAAAACCATTCTTTTGAAAGAATCTTCCAGTTTAGGCATTTCATAAGGTCACTAAGTTCTACAATATACTTCCTCTTCCAACTCCTATCTTTGATAAACCAAAATCAGTTTTCTTCAAACTCCACTGCCTTAACAGGTTCATCATTCTTGTTCTACAATTATAAGACCCTATATTTATCTTTCTCACCAATATATATTTTTTTGGTCAGTCCTTTTTGCTCAAAAAATGATTTCAAATTCATCATCATATGAACTACAATAATGTAACTTCTTTACAAAAGGCAATTGAGACAAAATACAACAACGATGACTATGTTTCAGTACCATTAACAGTGATTGTATGGGGTGCAAATAAATTCAGGACTATTTATTAAAAGCAAAAGGAAATCCTAGAGTGGTAGCCAAATCACTTACCACTGAACAAATATATGTTCAGCACCTACTACATAGGTTGAAGCTTTATGCATGATTTCAGTCTCTTATTTAATTCTCACAACAGTCCTTTGATGACAGGGCTATCATATGAGGGAACTGATACACAGTGCTCATGTAATTTGCTCAAGGTCACAATTCGTACATGGGCAGAAGTAGAAAGCAATCCTGGTTACGAGCTCCAAGGCCCCCCCTTTCCACTTTGTCCTTGTGAGCAGAAAAAATAAAATTAGAAAGGTAAGAAAGGTATATCCCCACCACGATAGAACTTGCAGCTTCTCAGAGACAAGGCAAAATATGATCAAGATTTGAGACAAATTAAGCCACAAAAATAAATTCAGAGTTCACACCCAAACTGTCATAAAGAAGGTTGCATCAAGATGAACTTTGGTGAGTAGGCAAGATTCATATGGGTAAAGAGAAATGTAAACAGCATTTCTAGCAAGAGGAGTAGAGAAAATTACAAAATACAAAAAAAGTAAAAAGTTTGAATGAGAACATTGATGGAATAAGATTTTCTGAATCAGAAGATTTCTTCAGGGCAATGTTAGGGAGATAAACCTTGAAGGGCAAGTTATTAGGAAAACTGAATGTTTTCCAGGTGAAGGTAGGGGGTATATTGTTTACTCTAACAAAGATCAGCCACAGATGCCAAAATGAATGAAACAATTTATCAATTAATTCTTTGAGTAATTTAAACCAGCAGGCTCTCAAATCTTTTATAGCCAAGTTCAGACTCTTCATGGAAGAAGGTAGATCATAAACATTGGTACACATTTGACAACGTGTTAGCATGCAAAGATTCAACTTCACATCATCACTTCCTCTCAGATATCTATTCCCTATACTATAAGACCACACAGAATAGAATCTATCTCATAATCAATGTTTATTTGATCACTGAGGTATACCTTGATTAAAATTTATATGTGTGCTCTCACAAAAATTTTCCTACGGATGAGAAAACAAAATTTAGGTAACTATAAACAATTTCTGCACTGGACACACAGGATTAGCTATTAGCACCAATGCCTTTCAAATATAATCTACATCATACACTTTTAGGTTATTTTTTGATATTATTCTAATAAGTTTACCAATGTAGAAAGCTCATAAGATTTTTTATTTTATTGTCATAGTAGTTGGAATAGATGTATTGCTCCCATAACTAGCATAAAAATATTCATTGGTGATATACTCTGAGCAATGAAATATTTAAAATTAAATTTGACACTGTGTAAGCATATAATTAAATTATTTAGCAAAATTAAGTTTAAGTTGATGATTATGTAATGGTAATACTTTGATATAATTTTATAATCTCCCTATTGCAGCATATAGTAAATTATTACTCATTTTAACTTAAGCAAAGCTACTGATCAAAGGAAAATATTGATTTTACCAACTGTTAATAACATGGCCATTTCTATAGCAGTATGACACCTTTGTCAGGAGTTTAATTATTTTCAACACTTGTATTAGTCTTTGTCTAAAAGTATTTAAAATGTTAGAACGAATTTACCAGATTTCATATAGCTATTGTTATATAAAAATAAGACAAAATTCTTATTAATATGTATACCTCTTATAAAATGTCCTTCATAAATTTAAAAATGATTTTCAAAGTAGTTAAATTCACTTTTCTAGGCTAAACGATTAGAAACTCTTATTTTTTAAAAAAGTAACCAATACATATGGAAATTTTTTTTAGGATGCCCATTTTTTTTTGAGTGTTGACTTGGATTGAATTTATTTTTTATAAACTATTACAAAACAGTTAATTGGCAATTGGATTTTCACATTAGTATAAAACTTGATCATGCAAGAGCATAAGAGAACAAATCTATCTCGTCTACAACAAAATAAGTGTATGGTATATTATGGACTACCTCTATCTTCAATCTAACCATTATTCCATTAGTTTCATAATGTTGCTTTGTTCTTTGTTTACCTGTGGTGTTTTTCACGGAGACAACTGACTCTCTTGCAAGGTGATTTATAAATAGAGGTCTGTAAAATGTTAACAGGAGACAACTGACTCTCTTGCAAGGTGATTTATAAATAGAGGTCTGTAAAATGTTAACATACAAAATGCCACGTTTATTTTCAGTTTCATTTTAAGTGTTATGAACTTTGTTTTTGTTTTCACAAAGCTTTTCTCCCCACTACTGTTCGGTGATAATTTTTTCTCTGAAGTCACATAAATTAGTTTTAATCTCAGCCAAAAGACAATTGCTAATGGCGATTTCATACTGTACTGGCTTCTTGGGCCTCTTTTTGCTACTTTCAAGTATAATCAAGCCTGATGGATATCACAGAAATAAAATAAAACACTGAGAGTAACACAGTTGACACTGAATGATATAATTTCACTGTTTCATCATAAAACTGACTAAATTTCAGATGCCTAAAGTTTTAATTGAATACCTAAAAGCCCAAGAAATGCATTATATTCTTACTGGATCATTTTTCCTCTGAAAGGCATTTGAGCCATCCCGAAAGTTTTTTTAGTTTGAAGGAACGTCAGTATTCCTTCCACAAAGGCTGTTGATATTCTTCATTAGCCATAACATAGTTAAAATCTAACACCTGCAATAAATCAAAGTATTGGAAGATTGCATTAAAACTTATGACAGTTTCAGAGTTTGGTGGGTGTTGGTTGTTTTTTCCTCCCCAGTATTCCAGGGTCATCACTCATAATAGTGAAAAGTATAGCATAAAGGGGAAAAAATTCAGAATGTTCCTAAAAATAAAATAGAAAGCCCTCAGGAGCCCTTTCAGAACAACAATAAAAAGTATTGCTAGCTGTAAAATTTGTAAGCAGTTTCCATCCTGTCGGCACAGAAACAATGAAGATGAATTACATTCTAGGAGAAACACTGAGACTGTCTGGTAACATAGTGGCAAATCTACTACAGTGAGGACAAAGCACAACTATTTCTTCAGTGTCTTAAGTTGAAGGTTGTTGGAACAGGGCGATGTGAATTAAACGGTAACAAAGGACCATCTTTAGAAATGATCTCTTTAACCATTCAATTCATTCATCTGGCCATTATTTGGGCTATTCAGTTTTCAGAAACTCTGTTATTACCTCTGAGCTCAAAAAGATCAGTGTATTTAAAAAAAAAAAAAAAAAAAAGACCAGTGTATAATTACATGGGTTAAGGGTAGAAATATGTGTGCTTTTCAAATGTAAGACATGAATATGAGTTAGGGTGATGACAGTTATTTATATCTCTTTTACATATCTTTAGGTGTGATGAAAAAACAAGTTTGAGGTCTGTTTGGCTAGCCAAATGTGCTTTTGTCTCTCGGGTAAAAGGACATTAAGCTACGTGGGAAATGTTGGCAGCTGGTAGGAAATGCTGGGAAGGACCCCACAGAGCTCTGCAAAGCAAACCTGGTACACAGAGACTCATCTGTATAGGAACTAAGAGTCTTGTTTTGCATATGTCCTTGTTAGATGCCCTGGATATTTGTGTGGTAGCTGAAAAGACATGCTGCTAAAAAGGGAAATTATGGATAGGGGTTGTTTTGCAAAAGCTGATGCCCACCTTGATGGCAGGTTGTAAGTTTATTAACAGACTTTCCACATCCTAAATCAAGGTCAGCGTATGCAAAATGAAACTCACACCACAGCAGAAATGGGGAGAGTGTTTATTAAACCTTAAATGAGATTCTCAAAGGATGTTTTGGTGTGCAATATGCCTACCTTCTCCTAAAACAGCTTGGCTTTTAATTTAAATTTAAAACTCAGAGGTTTTCTTTCTTATGTGTTTATGAATGTTAATTAAAAGAGACATTGGCTAGTTTGAGCAACTATTTAAAGTCTTTATTTGACAGTATTTGGAAGTTGCTTTCCTTTTATGCTGTTATTCAAATTTCCTACTGGTAAGTAATAAATGTGGCTTGAATCAATTGTACATTAAAAATTGAAAGTAATATTAGGTTCTCTGGAAATCACTGAAAATTGCCATAATTCATGTTCCAGAGTCTAGATGATTGATTGCATTAAAGCAGTAGTGGAATTCAAGGTGAACTGAAATAAATGTTAAATGAAGGTTCTTTTTAACCTTATCAATACCTTTCTAATACATCAAAATTTCCGAGTTTGAGGTATAACTAACAGTAGCCAAATCTCAAGAAACTACTCAGCACTAGATATGGTATTTGTGTGAGTACCTGATAATCTCCTAAACCTATCCTTTTCCCAGCTGAGCTAATTTTTGATGGAACACCATTGGGAACAATAGGTCACTCAGAACAAATGAAGTGCGGCTGCCACTGTGTTTCCTCAAGTGCTCTTATATAGCCCAGGATTGGATGGCTGATGAGGTAATCTGCATAATAACATGGCCCTAGTGTGTTTCTATTAAGTCAATGGAGCATTGACTATATACAAAAGTGCTACTGGTATCTATTAAGTGGACTGGATCTACAGACCCACAGTGCCTTTACTCATCTGACAGGAAGAATTGTGTACTAATCCCATCATTACACCTCTTTAGTCCTCCACTCAGTTCAGATTTTGTCTGTTGGCAGTAAAATAAGTATCATTCGAAGTATAATTCTAATTAAATGAGTTAAAATGCATTGCTCTGATTATTTGTGTGTGTGTGTGTGTGTGTGTGTGCATGTATGTATTATGTGGACTAAATATGTGTAAATAATTACTAATTCAAATTAATGGATTTTGATGCAAATATATCTAAAATAATACACAGTAGTATTCATACGGAGTTGGAAATAGATGAAAATATTATCTATTTAGAAAGCAATAAATACATTAGTCTTTCATGGCATTAGTTTTTCTTGTTAAAATAACATTCTCTTTTTTAAGATGTCATTCATTTGATAACTCCAGTGTCAACAAAATCATCACAAAAATGAGATTTCAAAATTGAGTTCTTAGAATGATTTTAGAGTATATATTTCAAGATGTTTGCCAAGTTCAATAAAGGAGTAAAAAACAAATGCCTACCACATAAATTCAGTTTATTTTATTTATTGATCACCAGAACATACACTTTAAGGTAAAATAAAGTTTGACCAATAAATTGCTCAAAGCACTGAATTTTTAAGAAGGCATATGCTATAGGACAAGCTTATGAAATGTGTAGGCTTATGTGCACTGAGAGTGACCCCCTCCATTAGTATTCGAGCAGCCCTCCAAAATCCTTTATTTAGCTACCTAAATGGCCTTTAATGGCTTAACACTTAAATTTCAAAGAAAAATAAGTCTTAATTTTGTAATGTCAGATTTTTAATTGATAACAGTTTGATTAAATTAAGCAGAGTTTTATTTTAAATCCCTGGTCAAGATATTAGATTCATCTTCTTTCTCTAGCATTATTTTGGAAATTTTAACTGATTTCCATTAGAATTGCTATGGAGTACTAACTATCATTAGAAGGCACTTCAATAAACATTTTTAAATGTTTTAAATAACATTTAAAATGGATAGAGAACCTATGTGTTTAAACAGTAATTTGAAATCTTCATTTTTAAGAAAATTTAATGTTTATTTATTTTGGAAAGAGGAGACAGAGAATCTGAAGTAGCTTCTGCTCTAGACAGCCCAATGTAGGGCTTTAACTCGTGAGATCATGACCTGAGCTCAAGTCAGACACTTAACAGACTGACCCACTCAAGGTGCCCCTGAAATCTTTCATGAGAAGTTAAAACTCAGTCCATCAACTTAAAGAAAGTAATTTCCCAAAGTTATGTAAACATAATGGGAAAGTAATTGGGAAGGTAATTTCCCAATGTTATGTAAACATAATGGAAATCTATCTTTTAGTCAAAATTGCTGTTTCATGTAGTACTCCTGTATGAGAACTACATTTCTAAATTAATATCTAAATTAAGCATTAGCAAAATTTGGGGCTCTCCCATCAGGGAGCTATTCTTAAAGTCATTATCACAGTATGTTCTCAACATTGTATGATTCTGACTGGGATTCTTTGGGTGAACGCCTCTATCCATTGTGAGAAAATTCTATCCATGAATATGTCCTTCCTACAGTTTCTTTATAGGAAATAGAATGATTACAATCTTACATGTTCCTAGAGCTGACCAATATATGTATGCATGTTTCTCTTCCTCTCTCTCTTTTTTCTCTCTGTCTCTCTTTACCTCTATAAGAATTTGGTCATGGATGTGGCTGAGGCATATGTGTGAGAGTGTGTGTGTGTGTGTGTGTGTGTGTGTATGTGCACACGTACATGCGTGTGGATGTGTATGTTCTTATAACATATCAAGACTGACCAATTGAGGTACAAAGTATAAGGACAACCATATCACATTCTAATTGTAGCTCTTGTGCTAACTATGAGTAATATCTTATGCAACTTACATATTTTATCTAACTTATCTCTCCCTTCACTTATAAAAAGAAATTTATGTAAAGATCTTTATATTTTGTGATTCTTAGTGTTACTAAACAATCCAAATGCCTTTAGATTTGTTTTATTTATCACCATCTTAGCAGATCTTTTGATTTTCTCCAATGGTAAAATTAAAAATACATTTTCATGCTGTCTTTAAGTCTTTGGCAAAAAAGAAAAAGATCAAGATTAAGATTGTCTACTAGTAGGGCACCTGGGTAGCTCAGTTGGTTAAGCATCTGACTTCAGCTCAGGTCACAATCTCATGGTTTGTGAGTTAGAGCCCTATACTGGGCTCTGTGCTAACAGCTTAGAGCCTGGAGCCTGCTTGGGATTTTGTGTCTCCCTCTCTCTCAGTTCCTCCCCAGCTTGCACTCTGTCTCTCTATCTCTTTCAAAAATAAATAAATACTTTAAAAAATTTTGAAAAAGGATCATCTACTAGTTTATCCCTCTTAACATTAGCCAGAAATCAATTGAGAACTATACATATCAGGTTCGATGAAAATAAAAAGATAAACCACGTAATTAGAATAAAAAAAATAAATAGAAGTATATTGAAATAATACCTTTGGAGGTTTACTCCAAACGAAATACCCTTAAAGTCTGAGAAAAAGGTATGAAGATTATTCCAAGTTTTCCTTGCTTATTTTATAGATTCAAGACCAACTTCATAGTAAATTCTATAGCTAAAATATGTAAAAGCCAGATGGCAGAGTTCAATTTTTATTGACTTTCATGAGAAAATATACTTAAATATGAGCAACTATATTGGCACATGTGAGCATATTTCCTTCATGCATTATGCATTCTTTTCCGCATGTCAGTGTGTACATATTTCCAAGAACACACGTTGAGGTTTGGAATAATGATGTTGGGCCTACTACTTTTGCAGTCTCTAAGGAAACAAAGTTTATTTTCTCATTTCCTTTTTACTTTGTGTTTATTTTATTTAAACACATACTCATACAGTGGAGCAGGTTTGGTAAACTATCCTTGACTTGATTGTCTACAAATATACGAATACCTTTAGCCACGGAGCTGGAGGACGTGGAGGCCCTAAATCATCCGTCATGGATGACTGTTTGGTCTAAATCTTCAGCACATCCTCCATCATTGGAGCTATAATATTGATGGTAATTGGTAAACATTTAAGATGTTTATACTGAAAAGAAGATGATTTCATTCCAACAGCTGTCTGAAGCATGATCTTACCCAGCAGTAAGTTTATTTTTTTAAAGTCTGCTTTGCAGAACTAATATACTTAGGATATATGGGAAAATGATTAGGAATATCTTCTTTCTACCCACTGCATTAAATTGCCTAATTTTCTGACAGCTAGAAATACATTACCAGAGTACATAGGAAATGGAATGAAATAGAGAGTGAAACCCTATGCAGATTAAGGAAAGAAAAAATGATCTCTATATGAGAAAGAAAACCTTGGAGGGAGGCAATAGCTAGATACTGCTACATCCTTCAAATATGTGAGTCAAAGATGGATTTTCTTGCATTCTGCAAAGTAGATGCAAAGATTATGCTGAAAACAGGAGAGAACATAATTGTACAACTGCCAATGTGAATTGAGGACTCAAGTCGAATAGAGGCTCTGATGCTAACAAATTCAAAACCAGGGAGAGGCTCAGGAGGTATTTCTAACAAACTCTTCCAACCTTTTAATTCTGTAGCTCTGCATTTCAGAAAGGATGGGTGCATCCTCAGAAACAGTTTTTAATCATGAATGCCCTTTTTGAAGGATCGGCCCTTCTTTTGTCATAAAAGGGAGTAACACAGAAGAACTTAATTTCTGTCATTTTATAGTACACACCATTGTTCGGTACCTGTCTTCACTCTATTGTCTGGCTCAGCACATTGCAGGAGTGAAGCCCCTCTAGCAGGCAGGGAGCAGAACGACAAGTTTCCCTCTTGGAGAAATGTCACCAAATGGCTCTTATAGTCCAAGTGACGTGCCACCTCTGGAGAACATAGCTCTCTGACAGTTATTTCTGAGTCATCTTGGTGTATTTGAAACACTTGATTCTCTTCCTTAGATACTTGTCAACATGTGCAGATGATGTTTTAACTGGCACATTGTCACCAGCTACACGAAATCAGGAAAATCTGAGTAGCTGGGAAAACTGTGACTTCCAACTCAAGTAAGAATTAGAGTGCTAGAAACAGAAACAGACCTTTTCAGAGTAGGTATTATTTTTATTCCTTGAAATGTGTGACTATTGTGTTAATAGATAATCAGCTGGATTTTTTTTTTTTTTTTGAGAGAGAGAGAGTGTGCATGAGCAGGGGAAGGACATAGGGAGAGAGAGAGAGAGAGAGAATCATAAGCAGGCTCTATACCCAGCACGGAGCCCAAAGAGGGCCTGGATACCATGACCCTGGATTTATGACCTGAGTTGTAACCAAGAGTCCTACACCTCAACCAGCTGAGCCACCCAGGCACCCCAGGTTTACACTTTCATTTCCTTTGTCTTTCCTGTACCCATGGCAGAGATGGGGAAGATGATGGGGCTTATTAAATTAAAACATAGAGAAAAATGATAAAATGACAAAATGACACTTTTTGTTGTTTGGTATATGGATGGCATGTACATATCACTTAGATTTCATCTCAATTGGCCCGTGATTTTTCCCTTTGTAGTAACAAATTTTGTTCATCTTTGAATAGCCAGTGCTTAGTATAACTCCTGATATTACAAGGGCCCAATAAATGTTTTTGATTGAATGCTATAATTATTTGTTGCAAAAAATTATATAGCTCATATATAGAATTCATATAATCATTAGAAACCTAGTAAATAATTGATTTCATTATAATCCAATATAGCTGGATAGTAATTTAATTATAATTAAACTGGTCTGATTCATCCTAAACTTTTTAAAAAGTATGTGGCAAAAGCAGTCTGACTTACAGCTATCACTAATCTACCTCAACTATTACATGCACATTGAATCCTAGCAATTCTCATAAACTACAGTTATGTTTAACAGGGTTCAACACTAATCATAATTTTACTTTTCATATCACATATAATGTATAACAGAACTTACTGTCACATTTTTGTGCTGTTGATAGTAACTTTTATTTTTTTCAATATTATACATATATGTCTACCCAAACCAAACCAACATTAAACAAATCTTATGTAGGTCAAACATCCATTTTATTTTGCTTCCATGGATAATAATGTTTTTTGTGTTGTGTATTCATTCATTTAAAAAAATCAAAAGTAACTAACAGATTCATTCCAAGAAAAATTATATGCAAAGAAAAAAAAAACATTTGCAGTGGGAAATGATATAGAGCCTATGTCTACACCAGGACAGAGTAGAGGTTACAGTATACAAACACAGATGAATGCATGTTAGAAAAGAGTGGAAACTAAGTGAGATTTACAGTCTAGTTATAGTAATGTGTCAATGTCAGTTCCCTGGTCTTGATATTGTAGTTATATTAGATGTCACCATTGGGGGACATTCAGGAAAGGATACAGAGGACATTCTGTATGATTCTTTATAATTGCTTCAAAATAAAAAGTTTTTGAAGGTAAAATAAAAGACACTTATTATTAAAAAAAGAAACAATTGTTTAAAATAAATACGCATTTAACAACCTTTCCTTGTCAACTAAAACATGGCTTCAATTCTAAATATTGTGTTGGCATTGCCATTACAGGGTGAATCTTAAAACTCAAATGTCACATTCCAAGGAAACCCTTTTAAAAAGGCATTCTTGACAGGTTAATTGCAATTTAACATCATGATTGGAAAATTATGGGTTCAAAGGTGACCAGAGAAAGGAAGAAACTTCGTGTGACCTTGTAGAAAGAAAGAAAATGGTGAGCCTGGGGAACTGACTAGCAGAGTTCCGGATAACGGAGGGTGACAGGAAATAGCTGGGAATATTAAACAAAGGGCTACCCATGAAGAGCTTTTATAGCTTGCTCAGGTGTTTGAGCATTGTTATGATGAGGAGGAGAAATCATTAAAATATTCTTGATGACATGTAATAAAACTTGATTTAAAAAGGTAGCTCTAGGAACTCTGTAATGTCTAGAAAAGGTGGAAAAATGCCAGCAGAACATAATCCAAGAAACAGAATCTATTTTTGTATAACATCAATGCAACGCTTACAAGTTATATTAAATCTCTACATCTCTTAAAGTGTAATCAAGATGTCAAGATATAAACGTATTTTTAAAATGCAAGTAGAATATATACATTAAGAAATTTAAGTGACAAATTAAATATTTGAAGTAAAAATAAACTAGGTATACAAAATTTAGTTTAAAAAGGAAAGAAAAATAATTGACTCTATTGTAAGGAGAACAATTAAATTTGACATTTTCAGAACAGATAGTGAACGGTTTATTGATGTGTTTGTTAACACTACTAAGTGAGTTAAAATTTTACTGCAAAAATTAATTTGAAAGCAGTGAAAGGTTTGTCTTCCTTTCACTGAAGAATGTGCCCAGGATTACTTTCTAGTATTTTCAAGATTACATAAAAATATATGCCCAAATTATTTAATATATTGCCAGAGTAAAACTTTAAGAAAATCTCTTACCTTCTATAAGCATTTGTTAGTTCCTTACAGCATTCAAATACTGATTCCTATTGGGTTTACTAAAATCAGAGACACTTCTGATTTTATATTACCCATGACATTGTTACATAAATCTCCCTGGTAAGTTTCAGAAACAATGTCTGGGAGGGGCGCCTGGGTGGCTTAGTCGGTTAAGTGTCCGACTTTCGCTTAGGTCATGATCTCGCGGTTCGTGGGTTCGAGCCCCGCGTCGGGCTCTGTGCTGACTGCCAGCTCAGAGCCTGGAGCCTCTTTCAGTCTGTGACTCCCTCTCTCTCTGACCCTCCTCTGCTCATGCTGTCTCTCTCTCTCTCTCCTAGAAATAAATAAAACATTTTAAAAAAACCACATACGTGGTGATAATATTAAAAAATAAAAAGTAAAAAAAAATAAACTGCAGTGGGAGATCTTCTGGAGACTAGCAAAAGCCACATTTTNTGAATTCGGTTTGACACATCCTGTAAAATATATATGGCTGGAGAGCAAATGTAGATGAATTAAACTGCCACGTTTGCATCATTGGGATATCTGTTTTGATTTCTAGTTCAAATAACACTAAGAAAGTTCAAAAAGATTTTTCGTTGGTTTGGGTGTGTTTACAAGAGTACTTGGTAGTCTTTAGAAATGGCTGCATCTGCAGAGCATAAATATGCCTTAATTACAGGTTTTTTTAGGGTGAACATCTGTGCCCTTTTCTGCAACTATGTAGATACTTTGATAGTTATCTGAGAAGAATATGTGGTTAAATTTGTACACTGTAGTCACTTGCTAATTCACTTTATTTAGTGTAAATGAAGAATATTTAAAGGTTTATGTGTACAGCTTTGACATCTCACTTTACACTTAACACTTATGTTTTCTATAATTAGTTTACAAGATAAAATTAGAATCAGATCATTTTTTAATTGAGATTTTGAGTTGGTGAGAAGAAAACTTAAGATCTCTTCCATTTCTCTTTTCTTTAGTAAAGTGCTAGTTTTTTTAGGTGGAGTTTCTTTCTTGCACTCTTTGGTAATCACTTTGGTTTTAAAATAACATGCTATGTAACAAAGTACAATGCCACTTATTTTTGAAAAAGGAAGTTATTTTACTTTACTTTTCTCATTGTATAAATAATTTTAACATGGGTGAAAGAATATAGGGAAACTTTTTAGTCACAGAATATGAACTTAGGTACTTAGAAATAACAGTTCTTTCTGAATTAGTAAGTAAGAAAGCGTGGTAGACAGTGGGGGTGGATTGAGAATGATCCAGTAAGAAATACTTTTGATAAAAGACTGGTATTTGGAAATTGTTGACAGAAAAGCCTAAAAACTATTTCTACTCCTCTGGGTATGATGTTTTATTTGCCAAACATATTGAAAATTAACTTTCCTCAGAGAGGAGTGAAATAGTTCCTTTGGGAAGAATTCTTGTCACATCTTGGGTCAGAATCAACTCCAATGAAAAGTGTAGGATAGAACAAATTCAAAATTCTTGCTAAATAGATAACATTCCTAAAAAGCAAATACCTACTATGATCAAGAAGGCCAGAACATTTCCTCTGTTTGACCCAATCTTTAGAAATGTTTTTTCCTGACTCTAGTACCCTGACCTCTTTTTCTTAAAGCATTTACTATAGAAAACTTGCAATGGTAAATTCTTTCTCTACCCTTTTGAGATAGAAATCTATAATCCAGGAATGTCTTTCTCTAAGATCGGGAAGCCATTCCTTAAAATGTAATCATCAAGAAAAAAAAATAGTACCCTTGCTTCCCAGTGCCTGGAGGCAGGTAGGAGATGAGCCTGGGTAAGGGACAATTGAGAAACACAAGTGACTTAATCATTCAGACCAGCCTCTTCCCTAAATTAGTTTTCCATTAGCTCTACCCCTCTTCGGTTTCAGCAATCTGAGTTCAACTTTCTCCCCTTACTTCAGCTGTCTTCACTCCAATCGCAATAGTCTTGAATAAAATCTCCCCTGCTATTTGTAACAAGTATCTGGTACATTTTTTCTTTTACTGTTTTCATTATTTCTTTGGATTTATGAATTTGAACCATATTATTCAATCATATCTTTGAAACTTATTGGCATGGGTAAATTCATAAAACATTATTTTGCTGAAGTTATAAGAAACATATAGAAGTGATAATGGCACAGATTTAGTTGATTATGGCTTAATGAGTTTTGTCATAAAAATCCAAAAAAGTTCTGTATCAAAAAGTCTTTCTTGTGGTGCCTGGGTGGCTCAATCGATTAAGCATCTGACTTCGACTCAGGTCATGAACTCATGGTTTGTGGGTTCGAGCCCAGTGTTGGGCTCTGTGTTGTCAGCTAGCTCAGAGCCTGGAGCCTGTTTTAGATTCTGTGTCTCCCTCTCTCTCTGACACTCCCCTGCTCATGCTCTCTCTCTCTCTCTCCCTCTCTCTCAGAAATAAATAAAATATTTTAAAAAATCATGTGTCCTTTTGTGCCTATTTAAAACTCTTTAAAATATTTTTTCTTTCAATGTTTTAATATTCCTGAAATAAGATAGAGAACTTGAAGTATCTAAACATTAAAGTGACTCTTAAATTAATTTTAAATTGAGCTAGTTTTAGTGTTCAGGAAAATATACTGAAAAAAATAAATAATTAAAAAAATAGGATTCTAACTACTAAATAAAATAATACTACATATTGATCAGCAAAATCCTACTGCCACTGCTTACAACTTTTCTTCAAACACATATTTCAGAAGCCAGACTTTTTTGTTGGTTTGTTTCCTCAACTACCTCTTCAAAGCTCAGAAAAGACAGAAGTAGTTTACCTTAAAAGATCTGTGGTTATAAGCTCAAATGCCAGCCCTGTTTGAATATGTTTCTCCTTGCTTCCTTTCAGGAAACATAGAGTTTTCACCAATTTTAAGTATCTGAAGAAACTGTGTCTGTCCCATTCCATAATACTTATCATATCTTACTTGTTGATTCATTCCCTCAAAACATATGTATTGAGTGCTAATTGTGTGTGAAATACTCTATTATGTACTGGAGAAGATAAAAAGATGAAAACATACACACACACACATAAACACACAATATCTGCCCTCAAACTGAATTTTGGAGGCTAAATCTTATATGAAATTTAAGATACATAAATAACCATTGTACAGGATAGAAAGTGATAAATGCCACAGAATAACAATCAATAGTGTTCTTTGGGTCCTGAGTTTGGAGAGGTTATATAAAACCGGGATATCTGGGATGGTTTCAGAATTTTAGCTGGGGCTTAAAAACATGAAGGATTTGGGCGAGAAGCAGAGTAAGTATGTTGAAAACCATTCCAGATGGTGAACAGCATATAAACAGGCAAGAAGATCAGAAAGTAAAAAGTGTAGAAAATATGTCCATAAGTAATTCAACCTGGCTAGAACCCAGGCTTGGTAAAGAGAAAGAATGAAAGCTGGTTTCGAAAAGAGGTTGAAATTACAGCAAATCTTGATGAGCAGACTAAGCAGTTTTGACTTTATATGGTAGCCAATGAATATGGAGTCATTTAAATATTAAGCAAAGAAGGGCAGTATTACAGAGATATAAAAAATTTATTTGGTGGGAGTTTAAAAATATATTGGAGGGAGAAAACTACCACTGGTAAGACAAGTCCCTAGGCACATAATTTTAATCATCTGGGTACGAGGTTAATTTGGTCTGTAAACATGGAAGCATCCGGATATGTTGAAGAAATAGAATCTCTAAAACATAATCAGTGATTGGATGTGAAGAATAAGTCATGGTAGACAGAAAGTCCTAGATTATTTGAATTTAGCCTGGTTCCTAGGAGGTCTTATACAATTGATGCCCAGCACAACAGCTATAGAAAACAGTATGGTGGTTCTGAAACATACAAACAAACAAAAAACTAGAATTGCTGTAAATCTAGCAATATTACTTCTAAATATCTATCCAAATGAATTGAAAATGTGGCCTCACAGAGATAGTTGTTCACTCATATTCAGATCAGTATTATTTCAAAAACCAAAAGGTGAATGTAACCCAAATATCCATTTACGGATGAGTAGAAACAAAATGTGGCATATATGTGTAACAGAGCATTATTCAGTCATGAAAATGAAGAAAATTCTGATACATTGTACTGTGTTGACAAACCTTAAGGGCACTATATCAAATGAAATAAGCCAGTTGCAAAAAGACAAATACTATCTGATTTCATTTACATGAAGTATTGAGTGGTCAAACTTATAAAAACTGAAAGGAGAATAGTTTCCACGTTCTTGGGGGAAGAGAGATTGGGAATTGGTGTTTAATGGATATAGAATTTTAGTTTTGCAAAATGAGAAAGTTCTGAAGATGGGTTGTCCAACAATGTAACTATACTTAACATTACTGAATGGTACAAATAAAAATTTTTTATTGTTTATTTATTTTTGAGAGAGGGAGAATTGGGGAGGGATGGGGAAAAGGAGGAGAGAGAGGATCCCCATGCAGGCTGTGCTGTGAGTTCAGAGCCTGATGAGGGGTTTGAATTCACAAACTGCGAGATCATGACCTGAGCTGAAACCAAGAGTCAGATGTTCAACCGACTGAGCCACCCAGGTGCCCTTCAATTAAGCATTGTTATTATGATGGTAAACTATATCATATGCATTTTATCTTAACCAAAAATTTTTTAAAAATATTTACTAGAGAAAGAGAAGAAAAAAGAGAAAAAAGGACATTAAAGAAAAGGAAAAGAAACACATAGCCATATACACACCAAAATTATTTCTTAAATACAATGCATAGTGAAGAGAGAATATCAGACAGAAATGGCCTTGAAAATTTACCAGCGTCTATTTAAGGGCAACACAAACAAGGCAGATACACGTGGTCTATGTAAGGGTAGGTGATACTATTTATTGTAACAGATGGATGAAATTAATTATTGGAACCTGTCAAAGAAAGGTTTTCAAAGAGTCCCCGCTGTGTTAAGTATGAGGATAATATAACAGGAAGTCTAACTTCCAGTCCTGGCTCCTGACACTTTCTATTTATAAGACCTTGGAAAATTTACTTAATGACCTAATTAAAACAAACAATTCATAAATGATAATACCTGCTTATCTCATGGGATTATTATGAGATTCGAATAATGCATTTATTAGTGCTTGGTATACAAGAAAAGCAAATGTTGTTATTATTTGCTGACCTCCCTGATGGGTTTTGTATAAACAATGATAGCAATTTCTAGGTTAATTGCTGCAGAGAGTATTGTCAGACTGTCAAGGGCAGGCCGAGACCATTACTAGCTATGAACATCACGCAGGGCATTGAGGTCAGTGGTGAGAACAAACTAGATCATTTAGACTAAAAAATTTGGACTCATTTACCAGGTTTTTATGTTTACACTAATATGATCTACTGAAACAAATCCAGAACTTCTTTCCTCCTTGCTATATATTTTGCTAATAAGCGTAGATCTTTCGGGTAAATTCTCTACATTGCAATAGACAGGAAGGGATGGAAAGGGAACAGGGGACCTATGTGAATTTGACAGAACATGAAAAGGCAAGAGAAAAAATGAGCATCGAGGAGGAACTAAAAGTGATGGAATAATAGTACTTTTAGAAATTTGATTAGGGAATTCTCATTCATTTAGATTGCAACAGACAGGAAGCTGGGGAGAGAGGGAGCAGTTTCCACCACTGAGCTCAGCACTTCACACATTTTATTATATTCAATTTTCACAACAATCGTAGAAAATAGACTTTTATCCTCATTTTTCAGATGGGGACACTGCAAGTTCTTAGCCGCAAAGCACACAAGTAGTAAACAGTGGGTGGGTTTCTAGTCAATTCTCTCTAGAACCTTTGTCCAGGCATTTTTGGAGAATACCATTTGCCCAAACTTCAGCTTCTCAAAATGCACTCAGGTGGTTTACCAGAAAGATCACAGCCTCTGTGGCATTTTATCTTCTAAATCTGAGCTGTCTCTAATTGGAGGGCATACATCTATAAAACAGAGTATATTCCTTTGGTGAACAACAAAATATATTTTTTCCATGAGGACAGACAGGTCAGAGTAGTTTAGAACTGAAAGAATACTCAGAGATCACCACACCTAATGTCCTCACCTAGGACAATGAGACCCAGAAAAAGAAAGAATTTGGTCAAAAGCACTCAGCCTGTTGATATCCTTCCCATATATTATGTTCCCATATATTATGTTCACAAAACACTGCCAATTTCAGGTAAACAGATTTAAGTGGCTAAGTATTACTTATTAATATTCTAAAGCCATTCAGGGATTAATAGAGTATTGTTTAATATGTGATTGACTTCATTAAAAACATTGAACTTGTCACTAAAAGATAAAAGAAATTTCATTGCCCATGGCATAGTTACTTTATCAAAAGTTGTCAGTATTTGCCAGATGGAGTTAGGCTACTTTTTTTGTTATTGCATATTAGGACTCAAGTGCCTACTAATAAGTGATATTCTTTCTTAACTTTATCACCAAAACTCTTGGAAGCTACTCTGTACTATTACCTACAATCAGTAAAAGATAGTAAAAAAAAAAGTCCTAGCAATGCTGACACTTTTTAGTTCCCATTCTTTCAGTGAATCATTTGTTTTCCTGATATCATTCCTCCTGACTAACTTCATCCTTTTTATTAGTCCTTAATAGTAGGCTGTTGCTTTGTTTTGATCCTGATGGCAGAAAAAAAAAAAAAAAAACACAAAAAACTAGGCAGTATGTGTACCTTTCATTCTCTTTCATTACAGTTAACACATGTATATTTTAGTAAGAAACATCAGGACAAGTAACAGAACTGTGCTTCTTCAATACTTAGTGTGACTTAGAGGGCTTGAAAATTCATCCCGTATTATTTCATATAGACCTGTAACAGGAAAAAGCCATGCTGCAAAACACTCATCAAGCTGCAAGGTAATACTAAAACTAACTAACTGAGAACCGTTGATAATAATGGAGTTAACTATTATTTGAGTTGAAATATTTTTTGAATAAATGTAGTACGTTAGCCTTTAAAATCATTATTTCAGTGGGGCGCCTGGGTGGCTTAGTCGGTTAAGCGTCCGACTTTGGCTTAGGTCATGATCTCGCGGTCCGTGGGTTCGAGCCCCGCGTCGGGCACTGTGCTGACTGCCAGCTCAGAGCCTGGAGCCTGTTTCAGAGTCTGTGACTCCCTCTCTCTCCGACCCTCCCCTGCTCACGCTGTCTCTCTCTCTCTCTCCTAGAAATAAATAAAACATTAAAAAAAAAATTTAAAATCATTATTTCAGGAGCACCTGATGGCTCAAATAGTTAAGTGTTTGACCCCTGATCTCGGCTCAAATCATGATCTCATGGCTCAGCGGTTCGAGCCCACGTTGGGCTCTGTGCTCATAGTGCACAGCCTGCTTGGGACTCTCTCGCTCCCTCTCTCTTTGCCCTTCCCCAACTCATTCTCTCTCTCTCTCTCTCTCTCTGAAAGTAAATAAATAAACTTAAAGAAAGAAATAAATAAACTTAAAAAAAAAACCCATTCTTCTATAGTAAGCAAACAAACAAATAAATAAAATCATTATTTCAGAGCCAGGAACACACCCCACCACACTACCACTTCCATCACCCCATAGAATAAATTGAGCTTCAAAAAAGAAAAAAAAGCAACCATGCCAGTTCTCCTTTGTGAGTGCTGTGCATCTAATGAGAAACAGATATTCAATTTATAAACTACCAAAAACCAGAGTCAGAACATCCTCATAACTGACTTCCCATGGAGTTAGACCACTCCAAGTTTCCAAAGTTTAGAATCACACATGCACAAACCTAGGGGAAAAAAAGTCAATGCCCCTCAAGTTACCATCATTTAAAATAGAAAAAAATAAATAAATCAAAGTTGAATCAGAGAAGTTAGCACATTAACCCATGTTCTAATAAAGTAAAAGATCGCTTACCATCAGGCCTTTAATCAACTTACCTGTAAAAAGGACCTCTGTTTTTAAAACCTAAAGATAGGAGCTCCTCATCTGCCTGATGTGTGATAGACTGCTCTTATTCACTCGCTTGCTTTCCAAGAGTTGCTGTGCACTGTTCTCAAATTCGTTCTTAATATTTTAATTTTTTAATAATCTAATGTAATTAACATGATCTATTTTCTGTAATCATTCTTATAAATACATATATAAGTACATAATAAAAGCAATATTTTTCATCATGAAAACTACCGTGATCTTTCTTGAAAGGCGAAATGAATTATTGAAAAAAGTACTTTTGAATTATATGTGGGTAAAATGTGTGAATGTTTGGAGAGAAATGTCATAAAAATCCAGAAGATTTCTGTATCAAAAAGTCTTTCTTGAGGTGCCTGGGTGGCTCAGTCGGTTAAGCATCTGACTTCCACTCAGGTCATGATTTCATGCTTCCTGGATTTGAGCCCTGCGTCAGGCTCTGTAGCCTCCTTTGGATACTGTGTCTCCCTCTCTCCTGTGTCTGCCCCTCCCCTGCGCCTACTCTGTCTCTCTCTGTCTCTCAAAAATAATAAAAGTTAAAAAAAAATTAAAAAGTCTTTACTTGTATTTTAGTTTTATTTATTAACTTAATATAATTTATTGTCAAGCTAAGGAACATACAGTGCATACAGTGTGCTCTTGGCTTCAGGAGTAGATTCCCATCATTCATCGTTTGCGTACAATACCCAGTGCTCATCCTAACAAGTGCCCTCCTCAATGCCCATCATCCATTTTTGTCTCTCCCCCGACCCTCCAACAACCCTCAGTTTGTTCTCTATCTTTACTTGTGTTTTATTTTTTTTATTATTATTATTTTTTATTTCTAGGAGACAGAGAGAGAGACAGCATGAGCAGGGGAGGGTCAGAGAGAGAGGGAGTCACAGACTGAAATAGGCTCCAGGCTCTGAGCTGGCAGTCACCACAGAGCCCGACGCGGGGCTCGAACCCACGTACAGTGAGATCATGACCTAAGCGAAAGTCGGACGCTTAAACAACTAAGCCACCCAGGTGCCCCACTTTACTTGTGTTTTAAAAATTCTAGAGAATCTTGTACTTAAATATAAAACTGGATGAATTACAGTATGGCTGAATCACGAAAACCATACAAGTTCCTTATGGAGACTAATGAAAAAATAGCCCTGGCAAATGGTTATACATTTACATGTTTTAACTAAGATGTTTTTGTTATTCCCACTTTCATCAACTCATTTAAACAACCAACAACCTATCTAGGCCAATAGCAACAGTTTCATACATAGTTAATTATGAAAAGTAGAAAAATAATTAAAAAAAATAGCTGTACTGAAACTAACACAAGCAACCAGTTTAATTAAGTTTCCTTCCCAGAATGCAATATGCTTAAAGGATGTTGTGCTTTGCTATGGCTATCTTGTCATCTGTTAGCCGTCACGGTGCCTATGACCAAAATATAACTGAACCTGAATTGTTAGTCTTCTATGCACATGGACTGAAGTGGGGGTGGACAGTCATGTTAGTTTAGTTTTATTTACTGGTCTGTTCAGCTCACTGTGCAGCTGATGTTCCAGGCCACTGGTGCTCAAACTAGAAGGATGAAAATCACCTGCGGGGCTCCTTACACTCCAGACTGCGGAGCCCCACCCCTGGAGTTTCTGATTCAAGGGGTCTGGGATGGAGCTCCAAGACTGCATTTAAAGGAATTCCCAGGTGAAACTCTTCCTGCTGGTCCAGAGACCACATTTTAGGAACCAAAAAAGGAAATATTTTAGGATGTTAAAAAACAAACAAAACAGTTTTACTCTGGAAAATTTTGCAGCACTTGTGCTGATTCGCATAGGGTGAGGTATGGAAGGGGTGTCACTTACTGTACACCTGAAACTAATATAACACTGCTAACTAACTGGAATTGCATTAAAAACTTAAAATAAAAGAGCACTTTGCAATAAAAAAAACTGACATAAGCTGAAATCACATGCAAAAAGCAAGACACACACATAATTTAATATACAAGTTAACCGATGGGTTGTCCACTATGCATCCCAGAGTTGGCTAGGGTTCATGACCTTAAAGGAATTAGCTAGAACATCTTCTCTTTCCCAAGAATCAAGCAGGGTAATTGGATGCTTGTAGGAACAGACAAATGTGCCTCCATATGAAGAAATATTTTGAAAGTAGGCTGATAAAAGTGTATTTCCCCTTTCTTAAAATTTGTCTATGCGAATTAGAGAGAGCTGAAAAGATTTTTACTTCCTGTCTTTTCATATCTGTATCCCTTTCTTTTCTTCTCCTTACCTTTTCTGGCTGGTATTCTTGTTTTCCTTTCTTTCTGTCTGTAGTTTCAGATGTAGTCATTACCACAAATGAGGTTTTTAAAGTCAGCATGTCAGTAATAGCTCCAATTGGGTCACAGGTTGCTCCTAAAGATACTATTCTGTTCATTAGTATAATAGATTAAAATCTGTTTGGAAAACAGTTTTCGAAGAAAATTCACTCAGAGACTCTAGGTTACATTTTCTTTTCCTCCTTAAAGGATTGATTATACAAATAACTCTGCTAAAAAGCCTGGAGGATGAAGAGAAGTGCAAACTGTGTGTTTAAATGAAAATAGATTTAATCACATGAACTGTGCTGGAATTATTTTCGTTCAACATTTCAAAGATGTAATAATTTTTTTACACCATCTTGCCCGAGCCCTGGATTTTGTGAGAAGTAATCCATCCTGAGTTCATTTTACAGTTGTTAGCTCCTTAACTGTGGATGGTAAGTGCGTGCCTTGTATCTGAAGTTATGCTCTCTGTAAAATAGTACTTAGAGATTGGGACAATGTGTAACGTGTGTGTGTGTGTGTGTTTAAAACTATACATTTTCACACTGACTCCAGAAGAAAGTATCATTAATCATGGGATGTGGTGGGGTGGAAGGAGAGGAGACATTTTTTTCAAAGCTAAATGAGAGATCTGAAAATAATATGAGGCTCTGATTTTAGGTGCTGCACTAAAGAACTCTGATTCTAGAATTTAACTATCTTTTCCTTTTTCTATATAAGGGATGTGCACTTTTTATAAAGAAATGCTTTTATATGCTCCAGGAACAAAATGGGCATATGAACACAGCTTCTATGTATACACAGAAAGTAAACGAGAATGGTCAGAACTTTAGGCTTAAAGTAAAAAACTAAATTTTGATATTACTTTTATTAAGTAAAAATAGTATAAATTAGAAATGCATTTTCAATAGAATATTAAGTAAATGCCATGTATTTCTAATGTGATCACTGAATGCAATTACAGGATAACATTAAAGCCTAATTCATTTTGAATGCCATGCTATCCAAAAGACAAAAATATCAAAATGCACAGAATTACCCTAAAGCACCATCTTTGACAAGTGTAATATCACAGCTCTGTATTTCATAGATAAGTCCAAACATATCTACTCCAACCCATCTCACCCCCAAGCATGGAATACACTTCAAAGAAGCTATACGTTTTCATTTCTTCAACTAGACCTGAGACCTCTTGGGGTTAAGAAATGTGTTTTATATCCTTATTTTACTCATTGTTTACTCAACCATGAAAAGGGGAACATCTAAGACGACTACAATTTTGGTAGCTTTTAGAATTTGCCATAACTTCCTGTTTATTCACCAGTTGAACACTTATGCATAAGAGAACTAGTCTTAGACTTTATGCTCTCATTCATAGTCTAGACTACTCTGCAAAGTTAGGCATTTTCGAGGTCTTAAAATGAAGAAAAGATTTTTAGGTCATTCAGTTCTGTGAACCTGCTGTTTCCTGCTGAATTAAGAAGATGACAAAAGTTCACCAGGCAAGTCACCTTCAAGCTGTCAATATACGGCCTTTGCCTCTCTGGGGAAACCATGCAGAAGGAGACACTTAGAAGTTTTCCACTGTATAGGCAATCCCTACCTAATTGTTTCGCAGCAAGAATCCCAACAATCTGTACAGCAGATGTGACTACCTCACTTAACACTATCGGAGGAAGAAAATAAGGGCAGAAGAGGCATATGCTAATGGTACGGACGCACAGAGAAACTGCTGCATGAGCACCGATAACACCCCTCTCTCAGGCCATCTGTCCAACCAGGTGTGCCGCACGTCACAGGAGGACGTGAGGAGAGTGGACAGCTGAGCTCGACTTACAAATAAGTTTTCCAGAGTGACAAATGATGGCTTTCAACAGCAGGATGACACAGGAGTACAAAAGTTTTTATTGGTATTGCAAGGAATGTGCTGCCACTCTTACTTAAAGGACCCAAGGCTTCAAGTATATATGTAAAAAGGGGTGCCTGGGCAGCTCAGTTTGTTGCTGAGATTCTGACTCTTGGTTTGCGCTCAGGCCACGATCTCACATGGGATCTGCGCTGTTAGCTGGGATCCTGCATGGGTCTCTCTCTCTCTCTCTCTCTCTCTATCTGCCTCTCCCCTGTTCTACTCTCTAAATAAATAAATAATAGATTATAATAAATAAATTAGTAATAAATTAGTAATAAAAAAAGTAATAAATTAGTGTCACGTTTTCCCGTTCTGTCCACACTGCATTCTGCGGTCTCACTTGAGTGGCCGGGAGGTGGCAGAGCTACATCTGCAGCGTAGGAATGGCACAGGGCGGCTTCTTGCCTAGGACACCCCTATGGGTGAAACAAAGGCTGACAGGGGCTGCTGTAGGGTATCACGGGCCAATTTAATGTTGACAAAGTTCGGAGCCATAGAAGTATGGTATCTATACCACAGGGTTATCCTGATACTTGTGTTGACATCAGGTCAGAACTTGGCATACAGCTTAGGTGTATATTAAGTAATCTTCACTTTCAAAGCCCAGATGTAGGATAAGAGAAATTCTGCTCCTAGCACATATAACCAGATGAATGAATCTTTGTTGAATGATTACAAGGGTAGAGTCATCTCATTGATGTACAGGAGGTGGTGTGCAGAGGCAAGATTTGGGTGATAGGTTTGAGTAGGGGGAGGGCTGCCTTAGGTCTTGGTGCAACTGGGATTCATCCCTGGGGATGAATCCACTGCGTGTAAGTGCACAGCACAACCTAACCTAGCTGTGTTCCATAGTAACCTCACTGAAGAGGAGGAAGAGGAGGAGGAGAAAGAATAAGAAGAGGAAGAGGAGGAGGGAGAGGAGAGGAGGAAAGGAAAAGGAGAGGATAATCTACTTGGAGAAATGGAACACAGGGAGTTTAAAATCAAATTTGTGCAGGGCTCCTGGGTGGCTCAGTCGATTAAGCATCCCACTTCAGCTCAGGTCATGATCTCATGGTTCGTGGGTTTGAGCCCCGTGTCGGGTTCTGTGCTGACAGCCAGCTCAGAGTCTGGAGCCTGTTTCAGGTTCTGTGTCTCCCTCTCTCTCTGACCCTCCCCTGTTCATGCTGTCTCTCTCTCTCTCTCTCAGAAATAAATAAAAAACATTAAATTTTTAAAAAAAAATCAAATTTGTGCATTATGTTCATGCACGAATATATAAAGTTGACAAAGTCAATTAGCATTCCAGAGTCATTTCTTTAAAAGGAGAAACTACTCTTAGCTGTTTCATAAGGGGTTCAGAATAGTTGGGAAAATGGCCTCTGCCTTTAAAACAAAGAATGATCAAAACACAAAGATTACGTAGTTGTTTCCCAGGTAGAGAAAAAGATCAGTCAAGAAGGGTTACACTTAGAACATACACAGATCCAGGGGACACCTGGGTGGCTCAGTTTGTTAAGTGACCAACTTAGGCTCAGGTCATGATCTCACAGTTTGTGTGTTCGAGCCAACATCGGGCTCTGTGCTGATAGTGCAGAACCCAGAGCCTGCTTGGAGTTCTGTGTCTCCCTCTCTCTCTGCCCCTCCCCAGCTCATGCTCTGTCTCTCTCTCTCTCTCTCAAAAATAAAGAAACATTAAAAAAGATTAAAAAGAAAGAATATATATGGACCTAGTGAAATTAAAAGTAATCCAAACACACGGTTGAGATCAAGGATTTATTTATATGTAGCATATAGAAAAAATACATAACTTCTTTCTAAATTTGCTCTTTAGTCATAAACAGTTTAGAAGAAGCCATAAAGATTTTAATCCTGAGGAATATATTGGGTTTCATGAATTAATGGACCTATATATTAGGCAGCTTTCTAACACTGAGATAGTAAGAGTCACATTAGACAAAATGATAGCTCTGTCTTTGGAAGTTCAAGACAGAAACTTCAAAACTTTTGTCCATTCCAATATCCTCTGAAGATATTTCATATTATTTTCCTATTACAGGGATTTCATTAAACTATATACTGAAACCACTGTAAGCAAGCTGAGAGACTTGGGAAGCGATAAGACATAAGCAATACAAACCCTCCATAGCAAACTGACATTGTAATAAGTACAGTAGATGGCACAGATTGCTGAGGAAAAAAGATGGAGAAGGGATTGTGGTTGTTCTAAGGGAGAAAATCACATTTTCCACCAAGGTCTATAAAATATGATATTATCAGTTTTCCTTTTTACGACCCAAGAAAGTAACCCTGATTCAAGTTGAGAAAAAAATATTCGTGTCAACCCTCGGTAAGAGAAATACAAAGTTGTGTTTCTACCACTGTACACGGTGCCTGTGACACCATTCAGTTACCTCATCTCTATAGGTGTAAAAAAAATAATAAAACCCATTTTATTGCTTTGAGGACTGGAATTTGAAATTTTATTTTTTTTTAAAGAGCAGTTAAAATATTCCTCCTTCTGAGGACCATTGCCGTGGCAATAGCCTCTCTCTTAGGGATAGCGTTTTCATTCCTTAGCTCAATCAAGTCTTTAACTTTCTATTCTTCAGGAGACAAACTTACATCTTATAATTTATAAAGGATTAGAATTCATTATGGGGATTTATAAGGGATTAATATTCATTTGGGAAATTCATGGGAGGAGCTTTAGCATTCGGCAGTAAAGGAAACATATAGACAGGATAAATATTTGGAGCACCTATTTCTTTGTTTTATAGTGTTATAAAATATTTGATTAAAATATGTGTTCTCAAATAATAAGAGAAAACCCATGTATATGAAAACTATCATGTATATCTGAAGTAACTTCTATATGAGTTAAAAATAACTCAGGATGATTTTCTTCTTGTCAGACTATAAGTCTTGGTACCAAAGTTGAACAATACCCAGTTTTTTTATTATTTAAAGCAGTTTTTTCTGGGAAAAAAAAAAAGCAAAGCGCATCAAAAAAAGTCCTAAAGCAGAAGTAAAGCAAAAAGTTCTTAGGGAAGATAAACAAAAAGCGAGTCAATGAGGCCATTACATTCTAGGGCACAAGTAAAGGAGTTGAAGTTTTAAGCTAGATCTGGTCATGTGACTTTAATATTAAAAAGTCTCTTGATTCTTTCATTTCCCCTTGAAAAAAATTTGGACTGTACAAACTTCCCTGTAAGCATCTCATCTATTAGTAGTTTTAAAACTTTGAAACTCTCATCCAGACTGTACTTTAGAGCTGCCGTAAATTAGACAGGAGTTTTTAAGTTGTCTCTAAATGGCTATAATTAAACCCTCACTTAGAGCTTTGCCATCTATACCAAGGGCAAACTCAATGTGATAAGGGGTGCATATGAGTTGGATCATTAAAAGGAAAAGAGGAGAAAAGAAAGAAAAGCTGTGAATTGGCGTAGATGCGTGTGGAAAGAGTACAGGTTAGGCACTCCAATAATTTCTTCATTATATGAAGATCAGAAAGGGTAGGTGAACAGAGGAAACATATTACAACCTTTCCCTTAAAGCCATGCTTAAAAATGAACTCTTAGCCAGGAAATCTATTAATTGTTAAACTTTTCATCTTCTAAATACACTGTGAAAACAAATGTACTTCTTGAAAATGACCCTAATTCAAATCCAAGTACATGGATAGGTCACATTCTTTGAAGTGAATCTAATTAGCAGGAACAGGCCACCTAGCCCATGGGTGAGGAAAGCCATCTGATGAGACCTAGAAATGGGGTTGCTATTAATGTCAAGAATGGAAGAATTGGTGGCTAATGACACAATACGGTTGCTAAGTTGAGTGAAAAAACAACAACAACAACAGGAAACTGTACTTTTGAGACAAGAAAGGAATTACCAGTGCTCTTTCCCAAACTCCTAAAGAACTTAAAATATCAGCAGATACATATGACATTGCTGCTGTTTCAATTATGACAGTGTTTGCATGATTTTTGTGAATCTACTTAGTTGGTCATTTAATAAACTGCTTTTTGTTTGTTTGTTTGTTTTAGGAGCAAAACTTTCCAGAGAAGAGCTGAACACTTAAGGAAAGCTGCTGTCCAAGGATGAGGATTTGTGATTTTTTTTTTTAATCACTAAAAGACAGTCTCCAGCTATGATACAAGGATAATAAAATATCTTTAATTATTTCCTATGTGAGGCAAAATGTGCCTTATCTTTACAAAGCATAATATAGTCCACATTGAATGTTATTAGGCATTGATTTCTCTGATCAAGGAGACTGTCATAGAAAAGGAAGATTACAATATGAGCCTTTATCTGATGAGGAAGCCAGATGCACAGAACACAACAAACTGGCATGCATCTGTATCAGGACTTCACCAAAATATAAGTAGAAGTATCTTCTGACTCTTACTTCATTGCATTTCCACACCCATAAGATTGGTTTAAAAGTACTGTCACCCCAGGGTACCTGAGTGGTTGTTTCATTAAGAGTCAACTCTTGATTTTCTCTCAGGTCATGATCTCAGTTTGTGAGTTTGAGCCACACGTCTGGCTCCGTACTGACAGCACAAAGCCTGGTTGGGATTCTCTTTTTCCCTTTCTCTACCTCTCTCTCTTTCTCGATCCTTCTCAAAATAAATAAATTAACGTTAAACAAATTAAATTGACTTTGCCAGGTGATAAAATTCTGATCCATAATAAACTTTAAGAAATAATAAAAACACTGTATCCCATTGCCTTTTTTACTAAAGAAATGTGAGTTCTTGGTGATCATGTTTCATTTGAAATGCTCAGAAATACCGTATCTCCTCAGGGGCTGTACAATGCCATTTTCAAGGATGGGACACATCAAAGTCAATTTGCTAATTGGTTTTAGTTCTAAGAGAAGTGAGACTGATCACCTGACACCCAGACCAGCAAAAATAACAAAAATACAGTGTCACAATGATTTTCAACATAAAGAGACTAATATATACATCTTGTTTGTGCTAGTCATTTGTTTACGACCTGATTATCAGTCTTTTCACTTTCTAGGAATATTTAACAAACACTCTAATTTTCCAAATTCTCATTTTCCTCATTGGTGACACTATGTAGAGATCAATACACTGTTAAGACTTTCTAACTAAAAATAATTAAAACACAATTTGTTTAGCAAGATGACCTTCTAACAGAGGAGCAATAACAGTAGAAGGATACAATGTTTCTATTGAAGTGTATTGTTTATTTATATTAATTTCTTATAGGTGGTTAGTGACTATTATTAAATATGCTTGCTTTTTTTCTCTTAAATATCCTTATGTTTTCAGGACTTAGGTTTTAAGCACAGAATCTAAACTAAGTCACTATTTTCAAGTAAAAGTATCTCAGATGAGAGTATTAATAACAGTATATATAACTTATGAACACTTTTCTTTGTGCACACTCCAGCTATGGATATTTTAATATTTGATCTTTAATGTATTTATACCCTCGCTTTGTCTTAAAAGTTCAAAAAATCTAATGTTATTTGTGTACATCTGTTGACAGTGCAAAGAAAGAGAGTTGAGATATTTTTAGGTAAGAGAACAGGAGGGATATTTACACCAGTTTTCAGAAAAGGTAAAAAGTAAATAAAATATAAATTAAATACACTGTCTAATTTTTTCTCATGCCTACCTCCACCCTGCCCCATCACCTCTATACTCCCCACCCAATAGAACAGTGCTTCCAAAACCACTAGTCCAACTATTGATTTGGCATAGAATTGCTCGTCTCCCATTCCATTCTCCCAAATTAACCAGAAGGGTTTCAGATGATCTAAATGAGGTATTGATGATGTCATGGAAGTAATTAATCAGGCTTATGATGATATCATCAACAGCTTCTCAGAACTTTTGTCTTTTTCATTATCCTTACTTATAATTGAAATATATAGCTTATGGTAAAAGGTTATGGATTTTTGGAGGATTCTTAACAGTAAGATTATAAGAGAGTAGTCATTATAATAAGAGTTAAATGGGTCCAGTTACATTTTAATTCTAACAATGGTTTCAAATATTACCTGTCTGCTAGGGTTTAACAAGAAAAAAATCAAGTTTTAGAACTCTGGGGAATAATACGTCAATCTTAGGAGAAAGCCTGAAATGTGAAAGTCTTTGGTGGACAGGCACTTAAGTGTGTTTAATGTAGCAAATGAAAGACGATTACAACTGTATTTTCTATTTTGTTCTAAGAAACATGTCTGACAGAAAGGAAAGAAAAGGTATCTTTAACTAGAGTCAAAAATGTTGGTAATAAATCAGTTTAATGGCCCATAAGATTCTTCTCTTATACATATACGAATTATATAAATTTTGCAACAACGTTGTACATAATCCATTAGTCCAAAATAGCACTGTGTCTGCAGTGCTCACAGAATAATAACAATGCCATTATACATTTTTTCCTTAACATTATTACTTACTACCATTTTCTGAAACTGACATTAAATTCTTCTTCTCAATAGAAAATCTGGTGAAATGTATTCCACTCTCTACTACTACAGGTTGCTTTTTGTTTTATTTTTTTGAAAGTCAAATATTGTCTTTAACTTCTTTGTTCCCATTCCACTCCACCCCCATGAAGTCCCTGATGAACATATAATGAATATGCTTTAGTTTTTTTTTTTTTTGTGAAATGATGAATTTTTAGTTGAATAAATGTCTTAATACCATTAAGGAATAAAGGAAGTGCTCACCAAATGTAACTTGAAAACACAATGATTTATTTCATTGTACTCACACAGTATAGTCTTACTCATAGTAACTTAAAAATAAAATTATTTTTATTTTTCAGTCAGATTAATCCATTGTAAATAATTATGATATGGCCCCTACTTTGCGAATGGGTTACAAAAATTATGGTGTCCTAGAAATATGGTAGCAATGATTGGTAGAAGTAGAGGGTTACTTAATTCTAAATTAATGACAATATTGAGTAGTCTCCAGCACCAGCATCCACATGTTACATGGTAATCTTATTATATTAATATAAACATCAATTTACTGGGAACACAACACCAAACAGAGATCTGTCAAATAGGCCTAGGTACTAAGCTCTATCACTGAACATCAGTTTTGCTACATGATGTAACAGTTTCTCTGTCCCTCGCCTCACACAGTAATGGCAAGATAGTTATATTTTCATTTTTAATAACTCTTGAATGTTTTACTTTCTACAAGCTCATCATAGTTTGTCAATTTAACGGTCCCCCGAGACACAAAAATCAACTCCGTAATTAATACTTAGTATTGAGATAACCACTTATCATTCTGCACTCTAAAGATAAGACACTATTTTGGAGAAATGGTCTTCATTGATATACTCCTTTTGAAAAAAAAAAGAAAAGAAAAAAGAAAAACAAGGATCACCTGGTGGCTGAATTGGTTAAGCGCTCAACTCTTGATTTTGGCTCAGGCCATTATCTCACAGTTTGTGGGTTCAAGCCCTGTGTAGGACTCTGTACTGACAGTGTGAAGCCTGCTTGGGGTTTTCTCTCTCCCTCTCTCTCTGACCCTCCCCTGCTCTTTCTGTATATATCTCTCAAAAATAAATGAATATATATTTTTAATCAAAATTTTAAAAAGACAAACAAGCAAAAAACCCCTCAGCTATAAAGCATGATTTTACATTATTTTTTCCCCTCCTGGCCATACACTATTACCAATTACAAGATGTTCTTCTCCAGCCAACCAATTAAGCAACAAAAGTCTCCACCTTCTGATTGATTTCTACTCATCCTTCAAATGTATCTCAAAACTTATTTCTAGTGTGAAATATCTCATGAAATTACAAAGAGCTTGCTGCTTCCTCCTCTGATCTCCCTGGGAAGATTTACTGACAAAACCTCCTTATCTGCAATTATTACTCTGATTTTCACCAAAAGTTTCTAAAATACATTCTTCTGTTCCATTTGTGTCTGTCTCCAGAGCCTACTATGTGCATAGCTCACAGCTATACCAATTTTGATGAAAAAATAATTGAAGGCATTAAAGATATATAAATAAGGCTCTTACCCTCAAGTTGATATTGGATGGTTTTTAAAGTCAGTTTGCTATTATCTGAATGCCAATCAAATCCCATGGAATATGTATCTAAGGAGAGGGTGATAATTGTAAATATATTTTCAAAGAGCCTTCTATCAGAGAATATCATTAATTTATAGTTACCTCAATTTTTATCCATGACCACTCAACATAAAGATATATTTCTTTTAAATAATTGTGCTTGATAACAGAATGAACTCTTCTAGACTAAAAGGAATGGTAGATATATTATTTATATTTATGAAACTGTGAGGTGTATGACTATGTTTATACTCATAAGAATTATACTACCTACTCACTGGAAATGGAATTAGTCTGTACTGGGTAATGATTTCACCTTCAGAGAACTGATTTTAGATTTTTAATTAATTAATTAATATACATTTCACAGTGACTGTTACCAAGTGCAGTATTTATGATTTTATCAAGTTTTTATTCCCTTTTACTTCTTACTACAATCACTATATAGGATTTTTCAGTAATATTTAATTGGTTCCATGTGGAGGTTTTGAAGAATTGAAGGTTTTATTTATTTTTTTAAATTTTTAAAAATGTTTATTCATTTTTGAGAGACAGACTATGAGCAGACAAGGGGCAGAGAGAGAGAGAGACACAGAATACGAAGCAGGCTCCAGGCTGTGAGCTGTCAGCACAGAGACTGGTGTGGGGCTTGAACTCATTGACCATGAAATCACTACCTGAGCTGAAATCAGATGGTTAACCCACTGAGACACCCAGGTGACCCTGAAGGTTTTATATTTGATTGTGAGATTGTTTACTGTTAATAATTTTTTTAAGAATTAAAAGTAAAATATTTGTGCTTTTTATCCACGTGTTGTGATTTAATATTCACAAAATTAATTAAAAGTCATTTTAAATGTTCATTATAATCTGAGGGCAGACATTTCCATTTTATATGCCACTGTTGTTTATTCTGTTGAATATCACACTTGTTTTTTTTTTAATTTTTTTTTTTTTTTTTATTTCTAGGAGAGAGAGAGAGACAGCGTGAGCAGGGGAGGGTCAGAGAGAGAGGGAGTCACAGACTGAAACAGGCTCCAGGCTCTGAGCTGGCAGNTGGAGAACAAACAGAGTTACTGGAGTGGTTGTGGGATGGGGGATGAGCTAAATGGGTAAGGGGAATTAAGGAATCTACTTCTGAAATCATTGTTTCACTATATGCTAACTAACTTGGAAACAACATTTAAAATTTAATAAAAACATAATAAAAACCTCAAAAAGATAAAATTATGGGAAAAAAATGAGCTGGGAAAAAGAGTGATAAAAAATCCAGGAAAATGAGGGGAGAATTAGAGAACTAAGTGATACATTCAAAAGGAACAGTATCCTGAGTGTCTGGGTGGCTCAGTCGGTTAAGCAAAAGGAACAATATCCTTATCATAGCAATTCCAGAAGAAGAACTAGAGAAAGAAAAGACCTGAATGTGTACTTGAACAAATCATCGCTGAGAACTTGCTTAACATAGTGTTGGAAGTCCTAGCATCAATAATCAGACAACAAAAGGAAATAAAATGTATTGGGGCACCTGGGTGGCTTAGTCGGATAAGTGTCCGACTTTCGCTTAGGTCATGATCTCGCGGTTCGTGGGTTCGAGCCCCGCATCAGGCTCTGTGCTGACAGCCAGGTCAGAGCCTGGAGCCTGTTTCAGTCTGTGACTCCCTCTCTCTCTGACCCTCCCCTGCTCACACTGTCTCTCTCTCTCTCTCCTAGAAATAAATAAAAACATTAAAAAAAAAAAAGTTAGCCACTTCAAATTTTACCATCTAATCTTTATCTAGATAATGTGTTTTATTTATTTATTTAAAATTTTTTTTAATGTTTTATTCATTTTTGAGAGAGAGATAGAGACAGTGTGAGCAGGGGAGGGTCGGGGAGAGAGGGAGATACAGAGTTGGAAGACAGGTTCCAGGCTCTGAGCTAGCTGTCGGCACAGAGACCAAAATGGGGCTCGAACTCACAAACTGTGAGATCATGACCTGAGTTGAAGTCGGACTCTTAGCCGACTGAGCTACCCAGGTGCCCCAAGATAATGTATTTTAAAGTATCATCCCAGGGTCCATTTAGCATGTTCTATTCCCCAACATTTAGCTTCGTCCCATTTCTCAAACTGTTTCAAAATGGTTGAATCCAACGTGGAAGATCCTTAAAGAAATAAGAACTTTTTCTTTATTGTATGAACACAGGAACTGGTTCGTGAAAAGTGGTTTCTAAAACACATGAACAAGTTATGTTCTGCCATTTTACATAAGTCAAGTTCTGAGTCAAGGATTGGGGATGACCATTTAAAATGATAACAATTCTCCAAAAATTGTTTAATTTTCTAAGAACTTCAAAGAATTTGAACCAAATGTCTTTGAGATTTAAAGATAAATTCTGATGGTATATAAATTCATTTCAACAGCATTTCCCTTGTATATAAAAACAGGGTTCAAAAGAGGCTTAAAAACTTGATGTTTATGCTCTCAGGTGATTCAAAGTTAGCTGGTAAGGAGATTTCAATTCCCTTGACTAGTTAGAGGGGACTAAATGTAATATCAGATAAGCAGAGCCATATTGATTTGTTTTTGCTTCCTAGAAGCTAATCTTCCAGCTTCATGCCGACTCAAAAATGTAGTCAATGACTTTAGCCATGAAAGTTCTTTCCATATAGTGATCTTTATCTCAACTAAAAAATACTTTTATAAGGCTTGCATAGCATTTTATACAGACATATGTAACTATTTTAATGAAAATACCATCACCTTTGTGTTGTCTTTGCTGTACGAAAATGTTGCCACACACACACACACACACACACACACACACACACACTCATTTTCTTTTCATAGTAACATTTTTCATAATGAGACAGAGGGAGAGAAAGCAAGACAGAGAAAGAAACAGGGACAAAGAGATAGAGAGATAACATCTAGGCATATGACTATAACTAAAAATGATTGTTAGATAGTTTTCCATTGATAAAAATGTTCATTGATAAACAATGTCTAAAACGCACATATCTATGTTTCAAAATGCTAATTCCAAAGAGAATACATTTCCCCCATGATATGAGTTAATCCCCTCTTCTGTTAAACTGTGGACAAATGGCAAGCATGGTAGACTAAATCTCTGTTATTTTTGATATGAGAAATCAATTGGGGCCACTGGTCTAGCTTATGATCCTCCATCTCTTTTTTATCCTGACCCAAAAATAGACCTCACCCTGTGACTTATAATGATATCATATCTTCTAGTAGATTTTCTGAATAAGTAATAATTCCTGGGGAGAGAACAGCCAGAAACAAATGGGATACCTGGTAGTTATCTAAAAATTTGGACGAGACCGTCCCACCCACAGCACTGCTTCCTATACTGTGGTTTTTATTGTATAGCATCCTGCTGTCACATGCTAGGAAATGGATGGAATCTATACGATAAGCATAGAAATTGTTATCACGGAGGAATGGAACTAGCTTCCAAGGTCATCAACCTTTCATACTTCCATTTACCTTATACCCAGTGCTGCCTTGTTTTTGTTTTTCTTTTCAACTTTTCATACTCTTATTTAAATTAGTATTCATCTCTATTAAGTGGAGAGTGAAGAACACCAAGATATTTTTCCTAACCCTATGCCCTATATCTCAATCCAGCATGCTGTTATGAGAAAAAGATCAAATGAGAAAACAGTGTTTGGTTTGCATTTCTTTGAGAAAATAAACTCAAGTTACATCTTTATTTTTTATTAACACAGTCATTGTAAAGCAGTGTATGTTATATTACCAGCATTATTCCTTACTTTAACACTAATCCATAATTCATTAATTATTTTTTATCTTATTTCAGTAGAATGTTGTAGTATAAAATAAACTGACATGAGTAAAATGTCAAAAGAAATAACATCCAATAACAACCAACAAGTTTTTGAGCGAGAATTGTTCTACAGTAAGTGATCTGAACCTATTTAAGATTTAAGGTCCTGCGTATGTACTGCCTGCTGACAAGTTATGCAATTATAAATATATTCTTCATGTCAATGTCTTGAAAGTTCCTAATGAAAGTTGTACAATGTAACTAGGAGGTTCCAAATACTGTTAAACTCAACAAATTCTCTGTCTGTTTTATCATTTGCTTTAGTGAACAGGTACATTTTTAAGGCACCCAAGTGTCAACAAGTGTATCTAATAGAGCCTTGAGCTTCAGTGATTTCATAAAGGAGAAACTTGCCAACGAATTTAGGAAACTCACATTATATATTCAAGTTAGATTCACAAATCCAATGTTGCATGGCAAGAAGTCTATGCTCATTTCTTGGTATCATGAATTGCAATTTTTCCCCCAATTCAGAGAACCAAACCTAAACCCTCATAAATGAATGAACAACTCAAAGGCAGCTCATACTGTAGGAGTCTTAGAGAAGGAATCTATCATGTATTCAGTTTAAAGGGTTCAGTTTATGACAGCCATGAAAACAATCTATGTCCAGTCTATCCTGATATAGAATCAAGTCACCCAACATAAACCTGATGTAGAATTTATAGTAAAGATACACTTCAATCTCTTCATATATACATAGACACATACACTCTCATACATAGATACATATATATGTTTTTCTTTTAAATTACATGGTAATTTTTGTTAGAAAAAACAATATATTAAGTGACACGCTTGTATGTTTCTCAAAACCTACTGCTATATAAAGCTAGAAATTAGAGACAAATTTTGAATCATTGGGACAGAGAGTTGAGCCTTGCTAGTTTGTATAATCTCAACTACATGACATATGGTAGGTATCAAATATAAATTTGTCAAATGAAAATGAATGAATGGATCAATGAATGAATAAATAAATGAATAAACAAAAAGTTAATAACTCTGTCAAATGAAACTGAATTGAAATACCAAGATTAGGAAGTCACTAGAAAAAAATGTATGTTTTTCCAAGGTTAACAAAATTATTTCAGCTAATAATTTGAGGAAATAATTTACAATGCCAACTAAGACATAAATCTAAGGCAAGAGTATTAAGTATATATATTTTAGCAATAGATGAGAAAGTTACAACACAAGAGAATTCATGACATTTTGAAAAATTAATTAATTTTGGAAAATTTTATATGGTTGGATATGTAATTCAGGTTAAATATTTTATAATAAATCCCAAATACATTTTATTCTCTCACAAAAAATTTTTTGTTCCTTAAGTTGTTCCTCTCAGCCTGTGTGCAGTGCAACTGTCTGTTATTCTTTACATTTAAAACAGAGTTGGGGCGCCTGGGTGGCTCAGTCAGTTAAGTGTCTGACTTCGGCTCAGGTCATGATCTCATGGTTGAGTTTGAGCCCCATGTCGGGCTCTGCACTGATAGCTCAGAGCCAGGAACCTGCTCCGGATTCTGTGTCTCTTTCTCTCTCTGTTCCCCCCCGACTCACACGTTAGCTCTTTCTCAAAAATGAATACACATTAAACATTTAAAAATAAATAAAAAATAAAAGTGTTGTTTGCCTTTGGAATTGAGAACTTTAAAGTCTGCAGAGCACAAAGTGAAGCAGAGATGGGTCAGTGGGTTAAACATATTTTCCTTGTCAGTCTACATGTCTGGGTTTGAAATGAACACTTTCAGATCTTATGGAGAGGAAATTAGCCCACCCTATTTCAGAGTAAGCCACATAAGAAATGCTGTGAAGGTTGCATCTCTGTTTCTGAATTGCCCCAGCATGAAACAGCTAGAAGGAGCTTCCCTATCTCTACAAGCAAACATATTGCTTTTCTTTTCAAATGAGAAGGGCAGCAAGATATGGCCATTGCTTCTTTCCTAAAGTAGAACTTTAAAAATCCACTTGAAAAGGAATGAATTCATTTATTCCGTGTGTAAACAACATTTATTTCATTGATAATTATTTTAATCTTGGGTGTTTTTTGGATTCAAATTAAAACACTGTTCTATACTTTCACCTTTATTGTTTTCTATATCGTTCATCTGACTTGTTGCGTGACCTTGAGCTGAGATCTTGGACAGTGTGGGCTCAATTGGTCCAAGTGTAAATTTCCTTCTACTCTTAAAACGATATAATTCTTACTTGTTGTTTAAAATCCTAGATCTAACATTTTTTCTTCTAAAACTTTCTGCACACTGATAATAGGAAAGTCAAAATGTCGATGGCATCTCATGTCGGCAAATAGCCACATGTCCACTCAGATAAGACAAGTAATGATTTATGTTATAAGAATAGGGGGGAAAAAGAAGACTTGTGAACATAGCCATGGGCACAGAACCACAGCTAACTCCTTTTATGCAAAGAGCTGAGTTGGCACCGTGTCTCCAAAGCTCTGCAGGGAGAAAAGCTGTCAGTGGAAGAGGGGGCTGATGTCTGGCCGGGGAACAGAAACTCAGCAACATTGAAAATAGTGCAAAGTATGGACATATTGACAAGCAAGAGAAATTCATGCCATTGGGAAAGCCGGCAGGAATCCAATGTGGCTCTTAGCAATGACCAGTCATTAACACACAATTAATGCTGAATAAATATTTATTAAATGAGTGAATAGCTTTAAAGGCATATCATGCATAAGTTGCATGAATAAATAATGAAACAAGTACACCTGAACTGTTCTAGAATCACAAAACTGTGGGTAGGTGTAATGGAGAAAGTTCCGGGTTAACTGAAGGTAAGATGTGTTTCTAGAGGTGACTCTTGAGTTACCTTTTAAATGAAGAATACACTCTAAGTTATTGAAGGAGGAGGTTCATTTATCCCTGTATCTACTGGGTAGTTAGGAAATATTAACTGAATAAGAAAGGGAGAAGGTGAGGCAAGAGGCAAATCTATAGAATTTGTCAGGGATAACTGGTACAATGCTAAGGCGTTGGTTACTATCCTGTGGCTGACAGGAGACATAAATGGGTTTTCATCTGGTAGAAAGGTGGAAGGTGACTCAGTGAGCTGGGACAGGACAGAAGAGAGTGTAGTTAGAAAACTCCTGTGATTATCTATCCAGACAGCATGAGGAAGATCTAATAACCAATGGTGGTGGAGAACTCTTCTAGATTTTCATGGGTGATTGGCCTAAATGATATACTGCAAAGTTTACCTTCTATAGCACTGCAGTGAAAGAAACTTTTTGGTGAAGTATAAAGGAAAGTACTTTACTATAAGAAATATCAGCTCCCAGATTTCCTTCAATTAAATTTACACCTTCTACTATGTACAGGAAAAGGTTATTTGTATGGTGCTGACTTATAGATCTACCTATTTACTTGGAAATGGGGAGGAGAAGACTGGGACTAATAAATATTTCCATGTCTTGTGGTCTTTTTCTTAATGCCCAGCTATAATCAATTACACAAAAACCTATAAGAACATAACCATTTACCCACAGCAGAACCAAATATGCTTATTTATGGGTGGCCTAGGTATATCTGCATTCACATTTTTGCCAATTCTGGAAAAAAAAACTGAGAATTTTCAAGCTTCTATCTCATTTATTGTACATTAAGAAGCCATCATCTTTTAATGACAACTGCCCTCTTTGTAATTTGGTGTTTGAGTTAAATACAAAATGTTCTAATTAATACACAAATTTGAGAAATGGACCAGAAAAAGAAGTGGAATTGATGTTGATATTTCTTTAATGAACCCATTCTACTTTTAAATGAATACAAGAGACAATTTCATAAAGTAGAGGACATAATACAGTTAATTTTAAATAAATGTAGCTGTCTGGCAATCAGAAGATGAAAGGAGAGTATTCTATACTGAATAAAGTTGAATTACTGTAATGTATGTCAATGATAAGAGCATATTTAAGTAGTTCTACTGGTCTCTGGATAAGAGGGGACTTCCAAAAATGGCAGAGCTAAAGGGAATATCCTTTCAAAACAATGTTGGTCATGTACAATGTTCTTTTTGTGCATTTGTTTGTTTGTATATCTTTGCATCTTAAAAAAGAGAAACATGATACTAGTCCCCATATCTGAGAAAAACTTCAAATGTTAATGAAACATTCAATAAAACTCTAAATTTTAGTGTTAGGGCTTAAACGATGGAGAAAGGTAAAGGACATTTCATCAGTGTTTCCATGTAGTACATGATTGATGCATATTTTTGTGCACTATTGGTCTATTGGTTTATTCAAGAATCTGATGCTCCTCCATTGAATGACTCTACTAAGAAATAAATATGTATAGAAAGTTTGAAATAAATAGGACTGAACTTATACAGTACTCAGAGAACATATTTCTATAATGAGAAAATATTCTATATTAGCAAAATACTCTCCTTCTGAAACCAAATGTCATTAGGCACTTGATAATTATGGGGTAAAAATTTGTACACTAAAAAAAGGCTCTTATGTTGTCTTTTCCATGGTATATTTATATAAACTCTAAAGTCTCATTACACGATCAGCTACTAAACTAGCAAACATTTCAAAGTTTCCTACCAAGTGAAAATCGTTCTTCTAGTATAGCCTGACCATGTATAGATTGTGGAATGAGGATAAAAAATAACTATACTTTATTTTGTCAAAGAAGATTTAAATCTATTGTGGAAGCCATATATAAATATTTGGGGAAAGTATGGGTAGGAGGACTGAGTTTGTGTATAGTATGCATCTAACATGTTTTAGTGTTTAAAACTAGTATAAGGGACAGGAGGGGTTAAGGACAGGAATATTAAGTATCAGAATTACCCTGAGAACTTGAGTAAGGACACATCCCTAGCACTTCCTGTTTCTCATGGAATATCACATTAGAGGAGCCATCCAGGGGAGATGGGTGATAATTCTGATTATCATAGAACTCCTCTCAACAACTCCTTCACAGATAACCATTTTACTAAAATGAAAGTTCTTTAAAGACAAGAACTTTGTCTTATTAACATTTTTTAAAATATTTTATTTATTTTTGAGAGAGAGAGAGAGAGACAGCATGAGCAGGGGAGGATCAGAGAGAGAGGGACACACAGAATCTGAAACAGGCTCCAGGCTCTGAGCTAGCTGTCAGCACAAAGCCTGATGCGGGGCTTGAACTCACGAACCCTGAGATCATGACCTGAGCTGAAGTCGGACGCTCAACCAACTGAGCCACCCAGGCGCCCCTAACATTTTTATTCCCAATAGCCTAACACCTCCCAAAGGCATAGTTGCTTCTTTAGGGTATGTGATGAACTGGCTTGATAGAATATGTGTTGACCCCATGCTGAAGACTTGACTTAAGGTTAACTTTATACAAACTGTTAACTACCATTCACTGTGACTCTAATAATGATCCTGAATCCCACAATTACTCTCAGCACCAGTCATTACAACCTATAATGTTTGCTTCCTATCCATGATCAGAAATGAATGAATAAATGAATGATGAACAAATGAACAAAGAAACAAACAAAGGTCTGTGGGTCTTGAGGCAGCTCTGTCATAGTGGAAGGGACGCTAGATTTGGAGTAAAGGATCTCAGTTCAACTCTTCGCTTTATCACATACTAAATTCATAGATATGGACAGTGACATCTTTATTCATATAATTGTTGTATAAGTAATAAAATAATGTATATGGAAATGTTCCTCATGGGGCCTCGCACATATTAGCTTTCAGCTGAGTAGATGATTGTAGATTTTTTTTTTTGTTTGTTTTTTTGTTTTTGAGAGATAGCAAGAGAGTGCAAGAGCTGGGAAGGGGCAGAGAGAGAGAGGGAAACACAGAAGCCAAAGCAGGCTCCAGGCTCTGAGCCATCAGCACAAAGCTCAACAAGGGGTTTGAACTCATGTACCCCAAGATCATGACCTGAGCCAAAGACTGACACTTAACGAACTGCGTCACATTGGTGCCACAATCATTATAGATCCTGAACTTGGAAGGCATCAAAGGCACATAAGTGATTTAGGGACAAACATGAAAAAAATAAATGAGAAAGAAATATTAATACAATGGGGAAAAGGAGATGGGTGAGTCATGGAGAATACATATTAGTATCATTCTATGATAAGAATTAACATTTCTGCTTAAGTAAATGTTACTGATAGCAGGGAGCCATGTAAATATAGATCTTCTAGTTGCCTGATAATGAAACCAAAATCATTTAGTGGATCAGTGACTTCAGCACATTAGCAAAATGTATGCCCACACCTCTTGAATCATAACCATACTTTGAATTTAGGAAATGCATTGACTCTAAGAAGACATCAGGGGTTGATATCATGTAATCACTGACTGAAATGTGTTAAAGGAGTATTCAGTCCTGTTTCTAACCATAGTAATAGCAAAGCATAAATAGATTATAATTAAGTTTTTAAAAAATATCTTTGTAAAACTATGTTCTACGTCCTTCATTGTTATCATTGACTAGCTAAACAGCTCTGTACTAATTACTGAACTAATTTTCCTTTCCTTTTTTTAAAGTTTTTAAAATTCATTTATTATGAGAGAGACAGAGCATCAGCAGGGGAGGAGCAGAGAGAGGGAGAGTGGGAGAATTTGAAACAGGCTCCCTTCAGTCATTGTGAGAAGCCTGACACGGAGCTTGAACCCAAGAACCTTCAAGATTATGATCTGAGCCAGAATCAAGAGTCAGATGCTTAACTCACTGAGTCACTCAGGCACCCCTAATTTCCCTTTTCTGTTTTTTTTTTCTTAAATTTACTTATTTATTTTGGGATAGAAAATGAGGACGCAGGAGGGGCAGAGAGAGAAAGAGAAAGAAAATCCCAAGCAGGCTCTACACTGCCAGCACAGAGCCTAATATAGGGCTCGAACTTACAAACTCTGAGATCATCATCTGAGTCAAAATCAAGAGTTGATTCTCATTGCTATGTAGTATTCCATGGTATAGATAAACCACATCTTCTTGATCCATTCATCTGTTGATGGACACTTAGGCTCTTTCCAATGAAATCTGGCCATGTGTAGCAACATGGATGGACCTTGAGGGTGTTATGCTGAGCGAAATAAGTCAGGCAGAGAAGGACAAATATCATATGTTTGCACGTATAGGAGGATTAGGAGGAACTTGACGGAGGAACAAGGGGGAGAAGAAGGGCGGAAATGGTGGGGGAAAGGGAGAGAGGCAAACCATGAGAGACTCTTGAATGCTGACAAAAACTGAGGACTGATGGATGTGGGGGGGAGGGGGGATGGGCATGGAGGAGGACACTTGTGGGGATGAGCACTGAGTGTTATGTGGAAACTAATTTGACAATAAACTATTTGTAAAAAAAAAAAAAAAAAATCAAGAGTTGAGCACTTAACCCACCGAACCACCCAGGGGACCTAATTTTTGTTTTCTAAGCATGTTCTTTTATTCTCCATGTAAGAGGAAGGTAGAGATGGCAAGATTCTCAATATGAATGCCTGATAACAAAACTTACTGGCATGAAGTGACTGTTATTCCTTAGAGTAAACTTTAAAATTATTATTGCCTTTGTGAAATAATCCATTTTTATAAAAGAAAAATTATATATACTCAAATTATAAAATTAAAAATAGCAACATATATTTAATATCACACAATCTTAGTTATTCAAAACTAGAAAATACTCTGAGCTTCATTTTATAAAATAGAACACGGAGATTCACAAAAGTTACAGGGTTTGTCCAATGTCAAAGAGTTAGGATTAGAAGAGATAGGATTAGAAGAAATGAGGCCACCATATACCATATCCCATGTTTTAAAGCAAAGTCAGGAATGCAGAGTGTAGCAATAAGAAAGTAACTTTTGAAGTGTGTAGCAAAAGGTACATGATGTTTTTGGTTGATATTTCTTGAATTATTATAACTGCATTCAATAAATGTACTTGGAAGTTCTATAGTTGGAATGATTATGACTTCATTGTATAAATTCTTGGGTTTAGGTTTATACAAGTGAAGAGCTCAAAAGACCTTGGAGTATTTTAATTTATTTAGGACTTGATTCGTCTATTTTAAAAAATCTATATCCACATTAGATTTTCCTTTCCCTTGTGTTGATTCTCACAAATATGTAAAACTGAGATATCCTCATTAAAGGTGAAAGAGGAAAACAGGAAAAGTTTATTGGTCACATTTAAGCAAATTTTAAATTGAATTAACTTTCAATATGTAAGAAAGTAGCATTTTAGTACCTACTAAGAAAGTTTAAAAACTAAGACCAATGCATTATCTGTGTCAATCACCAGAATATAGCTAATATTGATTGAAATCTTGGAAGAGTAATTTTTATTGCAAGTGAAAGTGTGATTTTCATCCACTAAACACAACAAACTTACCAAAAAAAAAAACAAACCCATATAACAATAGCATGCACCTGGACAAAATAATTTTTAATTGCATGCCATGAGATTTGTTGATTATGCTGCCAAGGGATAAGGCAGTGCTCATCTCACCACTCATTAAGACAGTAGCTTTTTAGTGAGCTATGCACTGGGAAAAACTTGGAATTAGGCACACCTGTAATTGAATCCTGGTACTACCACATGCAAATAGGGGACCCTGGACAAGTTATTAGGCTATTCAGAGCCTCACTTGTTTTCATTATACATGTTGGGAATCATAATCCCTATCCTGTAGAGCTACAGTGGAGTATAAGTGAACATGCACTTGAAGGCTCCTAGAATAGAGCCTGACATCATACATGTTCAATTATTTTTTTCTCCTGAATAATCAGCCTGGGTCTCTGCCTATATATGGGCTTCACTGATCTCAGCTGGGCATATCCATCAGCTCACACAAGGTAAGACTATGCCATTTTCTGCACTAGAAACTTTTGAAAGGTATGTACTGCACCCGGGGTAAGTCCTGCATCTTTCTCTCTCTTGCCAGCATCTTATTTGTGATGGTCAAGTGGTTTATGCAGGAGTAAAGATTTCCCGTCTTTTCTTTAGGTAGTGCTTAAATAAGGAAGCTGGGAAAAGAGATTTGGTGATGTTACTGATACTTCTTTGAAATTAGGATAGGAAGGTTAGAGTAAGGAAATATGAAAACACATTTGATTATCATGCACACAAATCTCTTTCATTTTTTAGTTAAATGAAAAAACGTGAGCCTTAGATCCTAGGTTATAATTTATTATCTTATATATTTTTTCAACTTTCCAGTTCAATTCAGAGAAAAAAAAGCTGGGATCATTAAGGAAAGTTATTCCCAGTGCAGTCAGTCCAAGACATCATTGTTAATACTGTAGCAGCTCAGAGGCTTCCGTACACACGTACACCCTGTCCTATGACCACTGTCATAGGATATCTAAACAAAAATTTGGCTTAGGGAAAGTATTATTCTATCTTTATGTTTTACCTTGAAGCCTATCCACTTTTTTTCTAATAATGAGCTAAAAATACATGTCTCTCAAGGTATAGCTTTGCTTATGCCAGGATGAAACCTCTTGACATGTACTATGAGTATGAGTCCTAAGCAAGGAGAGACTGTTAGTAAAAGAGTAAAAAGTATATTTTAAAAAATCTTTACAAGCACATCTTAATCAAAGGCAGTGCATACATAATAGATCATATGGATATAATAAATTACTAAGGGCAAAAATGTATGATCATCACTTATCCATAGTTAGTAGTTGCTCTCCAAGTATGCCCTTCCTTATTGAAACGAGTCTTACTACATCCAGATAAGTTTATAAGTTTGCATTTGCAGTAATGAATAGCAAGAGTGACAGCAACAGCACAGTCATTGTTATTGGTTTTCTACCTCCCTGGAAGCAAACCCATGGAATATCTATTCTCCAGGCACACTGCAGTCGGCTAATCAAATTGGACTATAAGGCTGTTGCAGGATTTGGCAAATAATTGACTGAATCTCAAGTAAATTTGTGTGGAAAAAGCACAGTCTTAATAATCATTATATAGCAAATTCCATAAAAAGGTGTCTGATTTCAACTGCTCAACTTGAAAGCACAGGATTAGAGGAAAAACAAAAACAAGGCAGTGGGTCCCAAGCCTCTTTTCTCAGTGATTTCAATTCTTTTGGGCTTAAAAACTTGTTTAATGCCTATTCATTTTTGAGAGAGAGACAGAGAGAGACAGAGAGACAGAGAGAGAGAGAGAGAGAGAGCAAGCTCCAAGCTGTCAGCACAGACCCCAACGTGGGGCTCAAACCTATAAACCATGAGATCATGACCTGAGCCAAAGTCAGAGGCTTAACTAACTAAGGCACCCAGGGCACCCCCAATTCTTTGTGCTTTAGAAGTTATGAAGACCTCGCTAGGGACTGATAATGTAATCTAACAGAAAGCAATAAGGAATTTCGGTCTCCTTGGAGGACGAACAGAGCAACAACAACAACAAAAGACATGGCTTCCTCACACCACTTTAAATGTGTTGGGAAGTCATAAGTGTGTGAAAGTACTTCATTGAGCTAGTGCAATGCTATGACTATGTGGACATGCATCCTACTGGTTTAATCTTAGCACTGCTTTGAGTTGAAACATACCCATGCAAAGGTGAGGAGAAATGTATAGCAACTGCCTTCAAACAAATACAATCTATAGAATGAAAAGCTGTCCTTCCTTATTGAAATCACTTCAGACTGTTCATACCACCTAATGTCTTAGATAATATCTTTCCATTTGCCTTTCCACATGACTTTCTTTATCTGGCTACCTCTTCCTGTGTCTTCTAGATTTGGATCACTTATCCACCCTTCCAGTGTGCCTGTCTCAGCGGAGACAGGGCTTCCTGACCCTCTTGGTTTCTGAACATCCTGTGCATGTCCTTGTTTTTATCACTTATCAGTTATGGCAAAAGCTGTAAGTTTCCCATTCAATAGGACTGACTCCCTCCATTCCTAATAGAATTAGTATATTTTTCAGAACGTCAGTGTGCCCAGCCTAGAAACTAAGAAGTATAAACCAACTATTTAAATCTTAGTTTCCACCTGATATTGACTTTCCAAGCCTTGCTTGCACTAGGGATGGCTATATAATACTCTCCTGGGCAGGAACACATTATGAGAAGTCTCTTGAAGGTACCGGGGTGGCTCAGTAAGTGAAGAATCCCACTATTGGTTTCAGCTAAGATCATGATCTCATGGTTCATGGGATTCAGCTCCATTTGGCGCTCTGGGCTGATAGCAAAAGACTGCTTGGGATTCTCTCTTCCTCTCTCTCTTTCTCCCTTTCTCCCTCCCCTTGCTCTCTGTCTCTTTCTGTCTCTCTCTAAATAAACATTTAAAAAAAATTTAATGTTTTATATATTTCTTTTTTTTTTAATGTTTTATTTATTTCTAGGAGAGAGAGAGAGAGAGACAGAGTGAGCAGGGGAGGGTCAGAGAGAGAGGGAGTCACAGACTGAAACAGGCTCCAGGCTCCGAGCTGGCAGTCAGCACAGAGCCCAACGCGGGGCTCGAACCCACAAACGCGAGATCATGACCTAAGCGAAAGTTGGACGCTTAACCGACTAAGCCACCCAGGTGCCCCTGTTTTATATATTTCTGAGAGAGAGAGAGAGAGGGAGAGAGAGAGAGACAGTGTGAGCAGGGTAGGGTCAGAGAGAGAGGAGACACAGAATCCGAAACAGGCTCCAGGCTCTGAGCTAGCTGTCAGCACAGAGCCCGACGCGGGGCTCGAACCCACGAACCGCGAGATCATGCCCTGAGCTGAAGTTGGAGGCACAACCGACTAAGCCACCCAGCCACCCCTAAATAAACATTTAAAAAAAGAAGTCTCTTGGAGGGTTTCTGAGAAGACCTATCCTTCTTGTTTTAGAAAATTAATAAATAAGTCATCTCTTTCTCAGGGAAAGAGAATGCTTTAGAATGCTCTTTCTGCTTTAGAAAACAGAATTAATATGTGAAATTTCAATCTAGCGCAGCCATACTGAAACCAACAAAAGGAAAAAAAAAAAGGTGACACAGTAGAAGAATAGAAAGCATGCAGCCTTGGTGACACCATTAAAATACCATTAAACCAATTCTGAAACAGAGTATAACCAGAGGTCTTATTAAGTAAACAAGAAATGTCTTTATGGTTCAGAGAAATCTGATTTATTTTCTTTGGATATATTTCTTTAATAAGAGAAACACTGAATTAAAAACTTATATAAAACTTATTAACATACCCAATATCAATGCTGTTATTATTATATTATTAGCGGCTACATAAAATAAATGCCAATATAGTTTAGATTAAAGATTTATATCATTTATATCCATCCTCCTCATTTAAGGATTGGAAACTATAATGATCACAGTCTGATTGTTGATTGACCTGGATCTTTGATTTATTAAATCATCTTAATGGATGCAGCAGAGATGTCACCGTTAATTTTGTTATATATTCAAATTCTTATTAATGCTGACATGCCATTTAAATGTGTTATATGTTAAATTTACCTCTGCTGAAAACTTCTGTTTCTCAGCATTTTAAACTGAAATAATGTTGACTCTTAACTTAGTCATGCAAAATGTACTCAACATAGTACTAAACAATGAAAAATAAGTTATTTATCCCATAGATACAATAATGACAGAGATAATAAGCAAAAGTTAATCTACATTATGCCCTATGTGTTTTAAATCATCTTTCCAGATGCCAGTTATTTATTTTTATCAAAGGGTGATGGCAGTTGACTAAATTCTTACTACTACTACTACTACTACTACTACTAATACCCCTTAATGAAATAAACACAAATGTCTCTTTCTCTAAATACCATTTAACAAATAAAGCACACTGTCCTCAGGCTAAAAGGCTCTTAGAGATATAGCAAGTGTATTAGAGAATGAAGAAGAATGTTGGAGAAATACTGGTAACTCTTAAGAGAAACTATCATAGAAAATAGTTCATTTCAGCTTAAGTTGTACAATTTCAATTTCACCGAGTATGAGAAATAAGCAAAACATACTTGCAACTTTACACAAATTATATATATTATATAATGTATATATACATTGTATATATACATGTATGTATACATGTATATATATATGTATGTATACATATATGTATATATATATTATAGTTGTCATTGTGACTTGGCAAATCACTACCCCTGACTGGACTGGAGCAGACGTTCTCAAATAATTTGGGCTCAGGAGCTCTGTATGCTCTTAAAAGGTACTGATGATCTTAAGGAGTTTTTGTTTATGTGAGGTATTTCTATCAATATTTACCATATTAGAAATTAAACAGAAAAATTAAAACACAGGAATACCAAGCACACACCCTATTAGTGATCCGAGCAATTAAAGCCATTACACGTGATGTCTTTGACAACCTCCCCTACCTGTGAGATAATGATGGTGGTGACTTAGTATTATTGACAACACAGTCATGATCTTTCAGAAACCCAGGAGCCCCCAGCCCTTACTTTGGATAACCACTGGCCTACAGTCATAGTAAAAGCTGGAGCAAAATGAATAGACCAACATTGCTGGTAGATACATTGTTGTTCAAGCAAGTATTCAAAAAGACCAATTGATTGAAGGAAGAAAGATAAATGTAGATACTCTCCCGAAAAGCCTGCAACATGGAAAATACTTTTTCTAATTCAGTTTGTAGCTGGCAGTGCTTATGGGTACATTAACCACCATGAAAACTGCTAGACGACTCTGCTATCTAAAAGTAGAATATCTGATAAAATTTAAGACTTGCCTTGAAGTCAATTTTATCTCACCAAAAGTAGAAATAAATAGAGGCACACTGTTTCCTCCTGGCTTAATTCGGGTAAATAAGGAAAAAAACTGGTGCTTGTTTATGTGTAAGTGGTAGGAATCGTCAGAAGACATGAGCTGCTCATATTTTAAATAATAAAGAAAGAACCTATAGTCATGCAGGAGCTTTAGATGAGCTGAGTCCAACATGTGTAAAGAATCTTAGGATTTTATTGCCAGAATTTGTGAAAAATAAGACTAATAAGAAGGGGGAAAATCCTAAAAATGGAAATGTAGTAGTATAAATAACTATACAGAAAGCTAGTAAGGAAGAAGTTGGCATAAGAATCTTTTAAGGAAATTAGGTTCGGAAAGAAATTGATTATCTCAGAACTGTTAATAAATGAAATGAATGAATGAAGCAAGCAAGAAGAGAGGAATAGAGGGAGGGAAAAAGAGTAAATGGAATTACGAATCAGAGCAAGAATCATTCTATTTAAATACATTACTGAAATTCACAATGTGAGTATATGCTTTACAATGGGCCTATGCTGTTTCAATAAGGGATTTATTGGGGGGAGGGGGAGGCTAAAGACTTTTTAAATGTTTTTACTTGCATCTCCCTCTTCAATGACCTTTCCCCTACTATCTACTTTGAGTTAGGTTTTTATAGATTAAGATATATTTTCTGCCAATTATGAGTTTTATGTGAGTTTTAAGGTAAATTGTTAAAACATTCCTGCTTGTAGCTACAATACTGTAAAACCAGATTTATAGTCTACTCTCTTTCCTTTTATTTGTAGCTTTCTTGCTCTTTAAATGATTTCTCTATAATAAAATACTGTTTTCAAAAACATCAACTATCACAGGTATCACAGATACATGGTAAAGATGGACAACAAATTTCAGCAAATACACTGATTCTAAACAGATCCTGAAACACAGTAGAATCTGAAGGAGATCATAATAGCTACATCGTGTCTCATTTCTATTTGCTCTACTTTCTTTCCTTTCTTTGTCCCCCACCCCTGGGTTCAATCACCTACTGAACACTCTGCTTATCTCTTCACTCCTCTTCATTATTCCTTTATAAAAGATTTAACCTAGCAGTCAATTTCCAAGATGTTGGTTGCAATAAGAAACTGCCTCAAATAACTGGTGGTTGCCATGATAGCAAAATTTGCATTACAGTTTACAAATGCCTCTACCTTTGCCATAACCTTAGTTATGATTCAACAAACCATTTTACACAGCACATTTCCTCCCAGATACACAGGGTGTCTGTTTTGGCACTGACCAAAGAATTTGCAGGAGAAAATAAAATGTTTTTATCCAAAGATCCCCTGGACAGAAAATAGATTATTTAAATGTTATAAGGAGGTGCCAGTCACTCATCTCCCTTTGGTCTGAAGGAGAAAGACAGGTGGAAATTGCTATCACATAACTATAGCAGGTGGCTGAGTACAGGCTGAGCTGCACTAATAGTGTGGTGACTTTACTCTGGCCTTAAGGGGGAAATGTTTATGTGTCCACTTGCCGGGGCAAAGAATATTTCTCCCTTTTATGCTCAGTATTTTCTTAATCTAACACATAATCTAAATCTTGGTCTCTTATAAATAGAATGACCATACATCTTAGTTTCTACAGTGTAGAGCTGGTTTATAACTATTAGCCCAGAATAATTACCATTAGTGCCCCTTTATACTCCCCAAAATGTTCCAGTTTGGGAGATAAATTATAGGGAGACCTATGTACGCAGGCACAGATTTGGAATGGAGTAAATTAGAAAAGAGGTGACTCTAGAGAGAGATTATTTTAATGGCGGATGGCCAAAATCTGCTCCAAGGTTAAGTAACCAGAGTGCTATGTTTATGATGAGGTTTGCTGGCTGTTTTGCTGCTTTAGAATACAGGCTTGGAAAGGAAAAGGTATACTTTGTTTTTCCCCAAACAGGAAAAAAAGAGAAGAACGACTGCTCTAAGCAGTGCAAACACCAGATTAAGGATCAGATTAATGCAGTAGAAAACACATGGACTTTGGAATCAGATGTACGTGGTTCACGTCTTTGTTCAAAGAAGCACCTATGGGACTCGGATGAGTTTTACTTACACTCCTGCCTTAAGCCCCAGATTTTTGAGCCATAAAACAGAATGACTATACACCACTCCCAAGATGGCTGCAAAGTTTGCAGATGATATCTGAGACCTGCATAGCCAATTACAAGCTGGTATATTATTAGAATCTAACCACGTGCCAAACACTACTAGTCACTAATATTTATTATACACTTCCAGGAAATTAAGTCATGTTTTAGGCTCCTTGCTTTGAGTCTATAACCTAAACTCCAAAAAAAGTGATTATTATCTGTTATTTACCCATGAGCACATTGTGACTCAGAATTTGCAATGTATATCCATATACGCAGGGCTAATAATTGGTGAAATTAGGATCACAGTTTAAGTCTGTTTAAATTTAAAGTTACATCCTTAATCTTTGAATTTCTCAGAATTTACATCCTTTAAGGAAGACTGTGTGTGGTTTTCTTCACCACCGTATCATCAGTGTCTGATAGAGTATAAAAACCAAACCGAAACAACAAACAGAAAGCAATCATATAAGCATTAATGACAGTAAACTACATGGATATAATATCCATAAATGTCACAAAGTTGTTGATTCTTATATTTTTTATCTAGTATAACCAAAATGTGATTTCAAATATATATGAGATTTTTAGCTGCAGAGAAATTTCTATTTTCCATGATTCAGCAAACCCATATATAGTGGTTTAGAAAGAAGCACCCAAGAGGCGACTAAAGAAAAGCCATGCCTTACCAAAATGGAGTTTATATGCTTCTCTCAGAAGCAAGACACTGATCTCACTTAGAGCCCAAAAGACCCACTTGAAAAGCATTAGAGGGTAAACCTTTCCACCGGAGCAATGTCCTCCTATTAAATGACTTTCATCATTTCTCCTCAGAGATGGGGAACTTCTCAAAGTTTAAAGTGCTAGTAATACTAACAAAGCAATGAAAAAGGTAGCAATAAATATGCTGAAGCGTAAATATATCTGAGAGAGAAAAACAAGGCAAGAAATAGCTTAGGAATTCTCCATGACAAAATCTCTTTCCTCTAATCTATGATCACTCTTGCATGTTAAACACTGTGTTCAATAAAGGACACGGGTTTGGACTCACTAATAGAGAGATGTGCTTTATCACTCCAAATTTATTCTGTGACACTGTACAGAGGGGAGCCAATTGTGTGGCCTAACCTTGGGCAGCATTATCGAATTGCAACTATGGGCAGAAATTTAAAAAAAAAATAATGTTTATTTTTGACACAGACAAAGACACAGGGAAAGCAGGGGAGAGGTAGAGAGAGAGGGAAATACAGAATCCAAAGCAGGCTCCAGGTTCTGAGCTGTCAGCAGGGACCCTGGTACAGGGCTTGAACCCACAAACCACAAGATTGTGACCTGAGTTAAAGTCGAACGCTTACCCAACTGAACCACCCAGGCACCCCAGGAATTTTTATTTTTTTCTTAATTGTAGCTGCTTTAAGTGGTATTTCTACATATACAAAACATAAGCTAGAACATTTCAACAAATCACATCTTGAATATTTCACTGTAGCACTACAGCATTCATGGGGAAATTGTTTCCATTTTATCAATTCCAAAATATTAGAAATACAACCTGTGGCCAACACTAATTTTTTAACATTAAAGCTTAAAATGTTGTAAGCATTTAACATGAAGAATTGCAGTCTCTCAGTTTTGGTATTCCTGAGATTCACTGTGTTTAAAATAAAACACAATGCATTTGTTTCTACTGAAACAAGAGTGCCTTAGATGGCTCCTTTAATGTTTTTAAGTTAGATGTACAGTACTTACTTAATGAAATTTTATCTATGTAGTTTATCCTATTTCAGTATTTTAAGCATGGTTAAATAAAATAAAGTCAGGTTCACTACACACAATGAATTATACAATTGACAAAGACAGTTTAGATGTTAAACTATGTTCAAGTGAAAATATTCAGAACTGAATGGATCCTTTATTGGCAAGGGTCACTTTTGAAGGGCAGAGAATCAGCAAGAACCAGGGTGTGGCTAGAATTGTCTACATTTATAATTTTCTTGACAAGGACTGCATAATTTAAAATGTTGGTAAATATAACAAATATAACTATTTTTTCTGGATATACATTAGCATACATGGGATAAATATGAGAATAACAAGAAAACACATGGATACAGTTTTAGCTTATATTCTTTAAAACTTTAGAAAGGGAAAAGCATAACCGTGACTCCTGCTTTTAATTTCTTTTACTTTAGCTAAACAGTAGAACCTACTTTAACCATTTGGATATGTCCCCGCTAATGTCTACTTGCTCTGAGTCTTGAATAGGCATTACAAACACATACATTTACCTCTTCTTGTTACCCTCCCCTCACCCCACCCCCCTTCTTTTTCCTTCTTCCTTCTTTTCTTCCTTTTCTCTGTTTTTCAAATAGCAATTATGGAGGTCATGCACACTAAATCCTTGATTAGGTTCAGGTTAAATGGCATTAAGTAGCAAACATTTTCTTGCTTCAACATGACTATTTCTGTTTCAGTTGATAAATTTTAGCCTTTGAGGTTTCCTGGGGAAAAATATCTACTGACACGTAAGGAAGAAAATCTCCCTACTTTGAAATTTATAGAAACATATTTAAGAGATTCTGTGAAGTAAAGAAGACAGTATAGAAATTCTTTATACATAAGGATTAGGTAATTTAATGAAAGAAAGACAGACAGGAATATGATGGGAGGCAAGGGAGAGAGAGGAAGAGATTAAAATGAGGATGAGTAAATGCGGGAGCAGAGAGATTTAATGCTTGAATACCACACAAACTTTGATCAATGAAGAAAAGAAGCCAGGAAGTGAAGAAAATACCAGAAATATGAGAAAATGAATACAGGGGTTATAATAATTTTTTATGTATTTAGATAGAAAACACCTTTAACATATGTTGCCTTCCTATAATTCCATGGTCTTTTAAAATATGATTAAGTATTTGCTGTGTTTCAAACTATACCTTCAAACATCAGATTTAGGTATTTAGTTGGGTATTCTACTAATTGTTTTCACGATTTTTTTCCTATTAAGGCATATTTTGTAATGGCAAACTCTATAATGGCAGAAACTCTCTTCCACCATTGGGTGTATCCTGAACAGTAAAGTTTCAAACATTTTCTACATTTGAACATCATCACAAAGTCTTTGGTACCAAAATTTCTATTTTTCCATAGATGTTCCTTTAGTTTATAGCCAGCACCAAAGCTGGTTTTCTTTAACATGTGCATTCTGAAAACCGCCATCCGCTAGATTAAGCAATCCAGGTATTGCAATAACATTGAAGTCTAGATCTAGGTTCCCAGGTGGTCCATATATTTAAGATCGTCCCATTTTTTATTGCTGAATCATGAATGTGAGACGGAGGCAGGACATGGTTGTGACATCTGTGCTTCCATCTATGGCATTCAGCAGCGTCAGTATCTACTAAGTGAGTTAGTCTCACCGGTCTAAGTAGACTATACCCTGCCCCAAATCCCTAGTAGACACATATGCCTACTCCATATTCCGAAAAGTTAAACCTGGCAATCCTATTTTAAGGTTCCCAGTAGCCACTTAACAGCAGTGAGAAGCAGCAGCAGGAAAGAATGAGCTTTGTCTGCCTTTCCCCTCTCCTAAGCAGATGGTTGGCTGAAACTCGCTTCACATGGGAAATCAATTTTAGATTTTTAACTTGGATATCAAGTAATAAACTACAACTGCCAAGTATGAGAAAAGTAGCCTCTGCATTTATTTTTATCTGTAATGATAATAATGGAAATAGGAGGAATAAAATGTATGTCTGAAATCATTTATTCTTAAAAAAAAAAAAGAAAAAGCTCAATGGCATCAAAGAATAGCATTTTTAGGAAGGCTACAATGTGTTCTCCACATAAGGATTAGCCTTTTAACTTAGTTTTGCAGTGCCCAGACAGTGGCACTTTGGGAACAGTGTAGAATAGGAAATTAGATAGAATCCCATAAGTAATGTTGAATGTTCTGGAGTGGCCGCTGGAAACTACAAAGTACAACTTGTGCCAATGACACTTTCTGATTATTTTGCTTAGCTATTATGGCTACTTTCAGGGCCAGATGTTACTATTCAAAATGAAGGACTTCTGGTGTTCCAGAGAAGTGGAAGGCCAGAAATTTGGAAACTTGCCAGCCCCTGCAGTCATCCCTGAACCTATTGTTAAAAGTTTAGCTCCTGAGGACAGAAGTGTTACTGAGCACGGGCAGGTGAGGAGGTCAGTGAGAAGCTAAGTATCACTCATTAAATAGTGCCTTCTGAATAGATTATGACTTAGAATAGTACAATTCTTCTTGGCCCACAAGCTTTGTATCAACTACCTTAATGGAAGACAAAATGCTATTTGTTTTCTAAACAAGATGGAAGATTTTAGTAATTTATTTTTTTCCTGCTTCTGTGTTGCCAAGGATCTGTAAAACCTTTTGACTAAGAAATAGGCTGTATGAGTACTAAGATGGTCCAAAACCCACAAGTTCCCCTCCCCCAAACACTGAAATTCCTAACTGCTGACAGAATTCTTCAAACAATTCAATACTTGCTGCTGTTAGCACCCATATTGGCAACAAATAAAAGTTAAAAGAAATAATATTCATCAGTAGTTTTATTTTCCCTTTTGATTTTGCTTCTTAAATGATCCAAATTTACATTGTTACTTATACGATTGGTATTTCTTTAGTCATGTCACTGGGAAGAAATATTTTTACCTTCTTAATGACAAAAGAGTTCTACACAAAGGCTGACATTCATATCACTTGAAATCTTTCTTTAAACTGGATAAATTAGATAATCACTTCTTGGTGTAGTATTTTTTATCTTTGCCTAAAATGTTACAGAAAAATTCTTGAACTGCTGACTGTTACAATTTTGAAAACCTGGCTAGCATGCTTGACTTTGACCAGCGAAAATAAGATAGATAGATAGATAGATAGATAGATAGATAGATAGATAGATAGATAGATATCCTAAAATAAGTACCTTAGAGACAGCGAAGAACAGACATTCATTGTATGCATATATAAACAAATAGATTATCTTCTGAAGTGTGTAGAACGTTTATTCATGCAAAGTCAGTCTTTTACAAATGGTTTTATTTCAATATTGATCTAGACAGATACTTACAATGTGGCAAAGGACACTGAAACCCAGTATCATTCACTAGAGTGGACAGTTGCTCCCAGAGAAATAGAAACAAAACCCTGTAGTGATTTTCAAATAATACTCTTTATTTGAAAACAACAAACAGGGGTGCCTGGGTGGCTTCTTTGGTTAAGCGTCTGACTCTTGATCTCAACTCAGTTCATGGTCTCACGGTTTATGAGTTAAAGCCTTATATTGGGCTCTGTGTTAACTGTGGGAAGCCTGCTTGGAATTCTCTCTGACTCTTTCTCTGCCCCTCTCCTACTTGTTCTCTCTCTCTCTCTCTCCTTTTCCCTCTCTCCCTCTCTCCTAAAATAAATAAATAACTTTGAAAATTAACTTTTTTACATTTATTCATTTTTTGAGAGACTGGGAGAGACACAGAGTATGAGCAGGGGAGGGGCAGAGAGAGAGGGAAACACAGAATCTGAAGCAGGCCTCAGGCTCTGAGCTGTCAGCACAGAGCCCGATGTGCGGTTTGAGCCCACAAACAGCAAGATCATGACCTGAGCTGAAATTCGATGCTCAACCAATTGAGCCACCCAGGCATCCCAAACTTTTAAAAAATTTTAAAAATAAAATAGAAAAACAAATTCCATAATCTACATAGGAACCATAAGAACATACATCAAATAATCCTCTGCTGTTGAACTTTTCCTGGGAAAATCTACATATAGAGCTCTCAAGACCAGTTTGAGAGCAGGTATGAATGGTTGGGACCCTGCTCAAATTACATCCCAAATTCAGAGTTATAGTCTAATCAGAGGGATATCACTAACAGGACTTTTCTTTATCAGCACAGAAACAGACCAGGCAAGGCAGAAGGATTCTTCTATAATGCACCATTCTTTGGAAAGAAGATTTCATTTATATTATTACTCATTTATCATAGAACTCTTACAACTATTCTTTATTTATGTATAAATTAAATAATCTCTTCTTTAGTTTTCAGTATTATTTTTTCCTTCAGTAGAGATAGATAATTGGTATCCTGAATATAAGATACAGTCAGATAACTGAGTAATGCTATAAAGTAACTTTTTTTTAATCCTCCCTTAGGCTAACAACCTTTCCATACCAATCATGGTGTCCAAACTTGTACTCACTTTTCGTATTTCAGTTGCTTTCCTTTGGCCCCTGCCCAAATTTTGTCTTTCTGTTAATTGAGTAAAAACAATCTGGCATGATGTTAAGCAAACTAAAGGTTGGATGTGGTAAATTGCCCTGGATATCTAAAATGTTTTATAGGGAAAGTTGAAGGCACTGCTTGAGCTAAACAAACACACACAGGGAATATGTTCATTATTTGCCCTCCCTATGCATGAAAGGATATTTTCAGTGGAGTCTGCAGAGATTTAGATTAACAAGCCTTGTTACTGTTAACAAGCATCATGTGCCTAATTCCAAGTACATTGTTCTGCAAGCTGACACCTCCATGTTTGAGTAAAACTGTCACAAGAAAAGGAATCTTACCAGGAGAAAATGCAAGTGCCTATAATTCATCCCTCATCTTTTCATATCTTGTCATCTTCCCATACGCCCATTTAGTTATGGTTGCAAGGGTATAGTTCTTGATTTTTAAATACTAAACTTCCGTCAAGAAACTCTGAAATCATTACAATTCTAATAGGTTCACAATTATTTAGTGATATATTCTATGAACATCTATGTACCTGTATGTCAAAGATTTAATATCTAAGAAGCTGAAAAGATATAGATTTTCCTTTGAAATGATCATTTCCAAAAATTCTCAGACTATTTACTTTTTTTTATGAAAAAAAATCTTCATTCAGATTGACCTTTAATTTGTAAACTAATTACTGACCTCTGATATGAGGGAAATGAGCAAAATATAAATGTCCCTCTAAATATTACCAAAGTCATCCCCTAATGTAGCTTCACAGACTCTGTTTCAGGTTTTAAACTGGCCCCATGGGTATCTAATGTTAAAATGTAATTTTTTTTCCTTTTGTATATAAAATTCTCACTTAGATTAATAGATAGAAAAGGGTCTTTTCTTCAAACACTTGAAAATTGAAAGAAAAAATACATTTCTATCTTAAAAGATTAAAAAGAAGACTACATTTAAAAAAATCAAAGACTAGACATGCATTTTGTGCAGTTCATTTATTTTCATCTCTTTCCTAACACTTTAAATTTCACTCTGCAATTTGGAACAGATTTGATCAACTTGCTTTCATGTGTCAGTGTTTTTCAACTGCAATGAAAATAAACAAATGGGCTTGGCTTTCTACAAACTTGTGGAGATGCTGACTTAGCTACAACAGTTATTTACTTTGGCATATGTCACATTGTACAGCTCTTACAAAATAAAGTAGGGCCTTGCTTATGCAAAGTTTACATGAAACTCTTGAGCCAGCCCCAGGTTCCTTACAGCAATAAAGCCCTTTCTGGATAGAAAGGAGAGTGTTCCCACAACTGTTCCCTTAGTGGATGGAAGACATTTGGCATGACAAAAGCTCCCAGGGTGTATGGACTGTTTTATGATTCTGAGGAAGATCTTCTTGTTTTAATTTTATGGAAACATAAATACATTTGCTTTGTGCACTTGAGCTCTGAGTGGCCTATGACAGGGGTTAATCAAGTCCAGGAATTAAACAAGTTCAAGGGCTTGGAGTTTTTGCAGGATGCCACCAGATACTGCTGAAAATGTGGAACATATGTTATTTCTGAGAGATCAGACTTGTCCATGTGATCAAATTACCAGTACAATTCTTTACACTATAATTTGTCGTCAGCTCTGGATGTGTAATATTTCAACATGACAACTATTATGTCATACTTTTTATTTTGTCCCCCCATAGAAAATAAGCAGATTTGAATTTCAAAATGGTAAAAATGTTACAGATGCACAAACAAAACCACATGCATATCCACTTTCCTTTGTGAAGGGATACACTTAAGAAAATGGGACAAGTATGACTTTGGAAAGCATAAAAATAATACACTGTGAAAAGAACTAGCATTGCTCAGAGGGAGATGCTCATAACTTCTTAGCCATCACTATGGTATTAATAGATGTGATTTTTGATGCTAAAATTGTGAATGAGAGAAACTGATGAGACTGGGTAGACCCAAATGTAGTATCTGGGATTAAGTTTTTAAAATAAACAAGCTGAATACATTTTGTAAGCTAATTTTTAAAAGAGAATGTGATTAAAGGCATCCTTAATATCAAGCCAAACTTAGCTCTCCCTCCAACATTATTTTGACCTTCTACCTCTCACCCTTTAACTTATCATTATGCCTTTCTTATTTAAATGAAGATAACTGGGCTAAGAAGTGAAAGTTCAAGGGAGTGTTTATAATGGAAACATTATCTGTCAGAATGCCTCCCTCAAATGCATCTGTACCAGAAAACACTTCAGATTCATTGACCACCTACTCTACATTGGCACACGTTCAATTCTGTCCACATTGTGATAAATGTCATCTCTTCATGGGTAGAATCCACTGCATTGTCTTTTTACCACTACCCACAAACAAGTTCTACTATAACTGGCTAGGGAGTGCCCAAGGTATAACAACTGTGACATTGTTTTGCTATGGGATGCTGCACCATGGGCTGAGGGCTGTTATCTCGCGTCCCCTTATCCTGCTCTGTCTTTCTTCTGGAGCCACTTCCCCTTCCCTTCTACTCTCATTAAACTTCAAAGAATGAAAGACATTATCATCTTAAAAACAGATAGGTAAGAATGCTAAGAGGGAATAAAGAGACACTTGAAAAATAAAAGTGATACAAGACAATAGGGTAAACTAAGCGAAGTGACAGAAACATCCATCTTCTACCTTACCTTTTGATTCCAAAAGTCAAATCATTGTATTAATATACAAGGAGTCTGTAAATTAATTCATATGAGATCACATATTGTTTCACCTTAAAAACATATTATAAGAATGGACTTCTAATGTGTAATTGCTTCAGAATATTTCCTGATTGCTGTCAGGAATTTTTATTGGTTTCCCTTCGAAATTTAGTCTACCACAAAAATGTTAACAGATGTGAAGCCAGAGGAATGCCTCATTACTAAATTCTAAGTGTTGTTGCTTCAGTGAATTCCAAGCTGTTTTAATAGATATTGCTATTTTGTTGGGGTGGAGGGGAAGAAATTTTTTTTTAATAAATGACAATAGCATATGGAATACAATCTTTTGTATTTTTTGTCTGTTGTTTTTCTGGGCACTCTAAAAACAGTATGACCTGAGAATTCTGAAACCATCTTCCTTTCCAATGGTGTGAGTCAAAGTGGAAAGGAGATAACATCTGGGTACTGGTGGCAGTTTATGTACTCCCGCCAGGCAGTGCATATTACCAGCCCAAAGAAGAAAAGCTTAAATAAAGCAAAGAAAAAAAAGATTAAAATAAGAAATCATAAGAATTTCTAAAAATTCTCCTTCAGATCATATCCAGGGACTCTAAAAGTCTACTGATTGGGCAGTAGATTTTTTTTTTAATTTTATTTATTTGTTTTGAGAGAGAGACAAAGTGAGCATGGGCAGGGGGATGGGGCAGAGAGAGAGGGAGAGAGGATCCCAAGCAGGTCCTGTGCTACAGTGCAGAGCTGAATATGGGGCTAGATCCCATGAACTGGGAGATCGTGACCTGAACTGAAACCGAGAGTCAGATGCTTAACCAACTGAGCCACCCAGGGGCCCCTAATGTGGATGAGATATTAAACTTTTTATGTATGATCCTGCGTGGGATAAGTATGTGATAATGATAAGATGGATTTTTGTTCCATTTTTGAAAAAACAGAACTTTTTAAATCTGAGTAAGCCTAAGAAAATTGAGTTTCTGCAGAGGAAAGGTGAGTTCCTTTCCCCAGAGACTTACAAACATTGTGTGGAAGACCATTTGGAAGTAGTATAGAAAGAATCTAAGCAACAGACGACCTGGACAGATGGCCTCCTCCAACTCTGAGATTCTATCATTTATAAAGGTCACAGGCCATAAAATGGAAACCTAACCTGAATTAAGTGCCACTGGATGGCAACATTGTTTATTTCCCAATTTTCCCACAGGTGTTCACAATCATTCTGAAGAAGTCCTATTACACATTCCTTGTACATCGTCCAAATGTTTATACTACCAAAACAAATACACATCCATATTTTTAAAAGTAACAAGAAAAAAAGAGAAAGAAAAAGGTCATCAGATTAGTAGACTCATCAGTTTATTTAATATTCCTCTGGGTAAAGTTGTCTGGGGTCACCTGGGTGGTCCCATCAGTTAAGCGTCCGACTTCAGCTGAGGTCATGATCTCACGGTTTGTGAGTTCAAGCCACATGTTGGGCTCTGTGCTGACAGCTCAGAGCCTGGAGCTGCTTCATGTTTTGTGTCTCCCTCTCTCTCTGCCACTCTCCCACTCATTCTCTCTCTCTCCCTTGCTCTCTCTCTCTCTTTCTCTCTTTCAAAAATAAATAAACCTTAAAGTTGTCCGGAATTTTCAGGTTAAGAGGTATGGGGCTAAATATATGTAATCTGCAAGATTTTTGCAATGCTTAGAATTATACTAGTCAATCTTTACTTTTAATTACTATATAGAAAAGTACCTGGAAACTTCATCAATGATACTTGCAATTATACCTAAAAGCAATACATACAATCACAGTTCATTTGCTAAAGAAATAATGTTTTTGCACAAGGATGCTCAAACCATAACAAATGGAATGCTAATACTGTAGTGCACCACAACTATTTTGCATGATTTGAATGAAAAATCCAAAATCTAAAGTTCATTATATGGTGCTTGCTGTTAGACACAAAAGAATAATGAATATTGCACTACATATCTTGTTTGAATATATTTCACTAGCAAACCAATAAGACTTCATCTGGCTTCCTGCCTAAAGAGCTTTGTGAGAGACATTACAGATAAAGACTGTTAAAGCTGGACAATTTTGGTCACAGTGAACTTTTTATTTCCAATGCCTTCTGAAGTTATAACATTTAATAGCGCAGCAGTCTCAATGACTTCCTTTCACACTACTGTATAACTCAGTTTCCCATGGTTTGTCACTAATAAAAGCAATGATCCAACAAAACCACAGCTAGTAAATAAGTTTATTTTTTAATTTTTCAATCTCATCGAAGACCTTTTATCCATTTATTTGGGAAGACAATCCATCTCAATGTTTGCAGAGTTTAACCTATTTTCAGAAAATGGAGGGAAAAAAGATTTGCTTCTGAATGTGCCTTTGTTTCACAAGAGTGCTCTTAAAAAATCCCCCAAAGGCATAAATTATGTCTTAGGAGTAGAGGGGGGAGCAGAAATGTATATGTTCAGGTTACCAGGATTATCTAGCATAGCATTTTACATGTATATGTGCGGGTCAAGCTTTTGGGTAAATATTTTTATACAAAATCCTTCCAGCAAGAATATTAGTGTTTATCATAAATTAGATGCATTTGGACATCTGTGGATGGTATATCAAAGGGGGAAAAAGAAGCATCCTAATAGAAGTTTGGTAAATACACTCTTGGTTGAACAGAGAGGGGTGACTTCTTAAGTTCATTAAGAATTCTAATCCCTATCCAATCTCATCAGCATCAAGAAATGAAAACATCTATCCAAAATGTAATTAATGAAAGCTAAGTTATAGTCTAATTAAGTATAAACATGTCCATCATAATGTAATGCTGCAATGACAAAGGCTGATCAGTACTGATAGCCATGGCAGAAAATGGAGAGGTAGGAGTAAGATGTTTCATGGTTTGTACTAAATACTGATTATGGAAGAAAGTGATCAAACTGGCCACATGGACACTTTCATCTGTTTAGTAGGTATTAGGACAATGATTCTTTCTTTCTATTCAACTCATTGTATTAATGAAGAAGAAAAAGTATTCCCTGCCATGACCAGAGAATTGGGGTTCTGCAGGTTAATGTAGTCTAAGGACAACAGTAAACAGCATAGTTCTATTTATCTTTTTTCAACCACAGAATATTCAGTAGAATATATGAACCATAAGTATATTCTCTGAACGTGGCCAATATTTTAAATAGTCCTTTAATTTATTGGAGCATTATATTTTCCAGACTACCGCTTGGACTTTGAACAGTACAAATTTAGGTTTACGTTGATACTATTTGTAAACATGGGGAAAATTATACTATATAATGTGGAAAACTCATTCACTGAAGTCACTATTCATTATTATTAGTAGTAGTGGTAGTAGTAGTAGTGGTAGTAGTAGTAGTATGAAGAGTAATAAGTGGAAACTAAATGTTCTAGTGGAATTCCACATTACAAACAATGCTTAAACATGATGTATAATTAGAGCATTTTGTCACAGAATCTTACATAGCATAATTACTGTCTAGTTTATCTATTTTATAATTTGTGATTTTATATATTAAATTTGAAATTAGTGAGCTATATGCTGTGGCTTTTATGGCATACAAACATATGGAAAAATTAAAAAAGGGAACAGGTTTCAGTGACAGTGCCAATATCAGAAAATTTGACACTGCTGCTTTGAAAAGATTAACAAAATCTTTTTTTTTGGGGGGGGTAAATAAAATAAAACTCACAATCTCTAAAGGTACTAATTTTCTAAATTACTAATGTATGCCATGAATCAGTGAAAAATAATTATTTAACATAGATGGTAAATACTTCTGATTACAAAGCTATATGACTATCGTAACAGTTAAGGCCTAATTACATAATCCTTGATTATCTATAGTACCTCTTGCCTGCACATTCATTGGCAAAATGAAGCTTATTTAGTTACTTGACTTGTTTGCTATTATATCTCTTTTATTCATCTACCAATGAAGGTCTTTTCAAATCCATCTAATCTCATGTGTGGAAAACGAGCAGCTCATGGGTTGACACAGATTCATGTTTTGTATTAATTCCAGATATGAAAGTTTGCTCTTGTCATAGTTGTAAATTGGAAGCCCAGAGCCCAGGAATAAAACCTGGGTGACTGCCCCATTTCCATTTGAGTTGCATCCTCACAGAATGGTTTCCTTTATCTACTAAAACATTTTAAGATGTAAAATATACCTTTGCCAGGCACTTTTTTTTAAGTGTGGTGCATCAAGGATTGGAATAACCTAGTCTTATAAAGAAGCCATCAACTAAGTTTGGGAGAGTTTGGCATCAAGTATTCTACTTCACATGTGTTTTTCACAGTAAGCTCAGTCATCACCAAGGGGGGGGGGGTCACCCTCAGTAAATGTTTCATGTTGATAATGATGAAAGAAAATGAACCAAGCACAGTAAAAATGTCAATACATATAAAGAATACAACTGGAAAACTAGCATTATATATTTTGAGGTAATCAAATATTATTAAGTAAGCTTGAAAGCTAAAGCTTGATATTTTTCTCTGTTCTTTATTATAAAAGTATTGCATTAAAAGTATTTGGATATAAGTAGCAGCATTTTGGCTATCTCATTTTTGCTGATATTTTGAAAAAGTTCAATGGAAGTTTTGGACACCAATCTCCATATTAGATGGTGGATCGTGTTTCTCTACAGTCTCTTTTAAATATCTGATTGCATTCTGTATAACCTAATGATAAAGGATAGAGAAAAATCACAATCAGTGAATCTATAAATATCAGGCAATTTTATCTTAAATTAATAATAATTATATTAGATATATTAACAAAGGTCTTAAAAGAATAATACATGTCCTTGCACAACCTTTATACAAAGATTGCTAAATTTCTTTACTGTAAGCTTGACTTATAGCCCCATGAAACTAGATTAAGGTCCTGGCAAGGGATTGCACAGAACGCATGTAAAACTGTAGCACTTGGAACTCCCTCAGGACAGACCTTGGAACTGGGTCATCTCTTTATTGACAAATATTAGTCTGCAAATGTAGTGAAATGTAAAAGACAGTAGAGTGCTAATACACATTTCAGGAAAGTTCATCTTTTTAGCCACAGCTGCCTCCTCAGCAAAGCAGAGAAAAAAACATCTACTACTATAGAGTTACTATAAAGATTGAATTTTATATCTATATGTCTCAACTGGATAGATGCTGAGTGACTGCATGAATGTAAGAGATATGTAGGGTCAATGGGCTTGTATCATTCCCAGATATTGTTTCTTCCTTTTCATAAGCTGGATTATTAGATTCAGCTCTTGTTTTACCAATCATTTCAATCAATTAAAATGGAGTATTAGCTCAGACCTGACAGTAATTAACATATCTATCTTTTAAGATATGCCTCAACATCTAAAAAAAAGTTAAATTGCCAAAAAGTAAATCTATACATAATAAATAACTGAACATTTGGTGGATTAGTAGCCACATTTTCATTGTATACAATGGGATCTAAAATAAAAAGTTGAAGAGAGGGAAGAGAACTTTAGTTTTATTGTAGCACGCATATGATTACATAGTTCTAGCATATGCAGTTTTACAATGGTGACCTGAAATAAGAAAGAATGCACACTGTGTTCTACTTGCTTTGTGGCAAAATATGTTTATACAGTAAAATTTATTCTGATATGACTGCAATTTAGCAAAATATAAGATTACACTCAGGCTATAGATAAAGCATTTAAAGAATGACATGTCTGAGGAAAGCAAAAGGGATTAATAAGGATGTACACAAAAGAATTCAGTGCACGAGGAGAAACAAGCCAATCTCAGTGCAGATAAGAGTGGGGGGTGGGAGAAATTATGTAATATGCAATGATGACTATGTGAACCACAAAATTCTCCTGGTGCGACTTGATTTTTGTTTTTTCATTTCCCTTTTCCTTTTTTTTTTTTTGTTCTGTTCTGCACCCACAGTTAGTAAGAAAAGTACACACACACATACACACACACACACAGAGTTTCTTAATACAGAACATTTTTATCAGAATAAATATGTTACAAAGAGGTTTGGGGGATACAAAACACTGAGCCTGAAGAGCACAAACTGAAGAGCTCCCTCGGAGGGATCTGAACTCGGTCTATAAATATCTTCAAGGTAACTGTGTGACTAAGGGAAGGACATCATTCATATGTCGAAAGATGGAAGGACACAGAACAATGGCCTATAGCTAAAGAGAAGGAAAAAAAACTTTTGCTGGTTATTTTTAACGTTCTTAAGACTGAGGTCAACTGGTTTGAATCACTAGCAGAGAAGCGCACAGCAATGATTGCTGTTGATAGTCAAGGTCATTTTGTTAAAGGTATTAGCACAGACCATGAAGTTAGCATGTTAGAATCCAGATCATCCTTAGTATTACAGGGCTCCTTAAGGGGAATGCAAATACTAGTGAGGGCAATCAAATATACTTTCATCGACTCATCCCCCTCACCAGGAGGTAAGTGTCTAAGAGGGGAAATAAAGTTCCTAGAAACTACTTTCTTATGTAGATGACCACAAATCCAGACCCTTTGGCCAAATTATTCATTCAGTTTCTAGTCCAGGTTACTTCTCTGTTTTAAAAATAGCTAATTTTCTCCAACTTAGAAAAGTAATATATGTTTACTACAAACATTTAGAGAAATAAAGATTACTCTTGATTCAACCACACAATGACGAGTACTATAAGTATTCTGGTTTATATTCACCTATATTAATGACAAACTTGTACTTTTTTAAAAAAATTGGATCATACTACACATCTCACTTTAACCTAATTCTTTCACTTAATATATCAGGGCATATTTCCACATCAATAAATAAAATAAATTTGGGTCAGAACAAGAACAGGCTAAGCTAAAAGTAGAGTAAGAAAGAGGGAAACTAGTCCTCTATTTTCCTCACAGCTGCAAATCTTGGCTTCACATAGTCTTCTTTTCAAGGGACAGTGGAGTATGTGTTTTTAAAGATGTTGTTCAATCCTTCCAGTGAGGCAGCAACAGAGTATATTCATTTATCCATTCAGGAAACATGTACATGTATAAGGCATGCACAGGCCCAGACATTGGCCCGGTGTTAGTAGCCAGGCAATCCCCACATGGTGAGAGGGCCCTGCCATCAAGGGTTTCTCCCTGATTCCTTACCCTGGTATTGCCTCTGGGATAACAATAAACATCTTTGTTTCATTTTATCACCAACACATATCAGACTCTTGAAATGTTGCTAAATGAACTGAAGGGAGCTATACATGTAAACAGTCATTTAAAATATGATGTATTTTAAATAAGTATTGCAATTTGGGGCCAACTCAAAGTATGGCACAGGCACAAAAGGTCTGAGGTGTAGGCAAAAAAAAACAAACAAAACCAAAACCAAAAACAAAAACAAAAAAAAACACCTTCTCTCTAATTTCAAGAGAAATTTGAACTGTTAATTCCCAAATCATAAGGAGACTGGATGCAGCAATTCATAAATTCACAAATAAATTTGCAAGTCTACAGTTTAGCTATAAGGCATACTTGGATAATGTCAGTTTGAACACTTTGTTTAAATAAAACCGCAGTATGTGTATATCTTACCAAAGACTCCTTCTGAAGAAAAGTGGCAATAGTGTATGTATGTTGTTCTGAGGAAAGGGGAAGAATAAGTTTTTCAAGTTTATTTATCCATTAGAGAGTAAAAGAGACAGCACAAGTTGGGGAGGGGTAGAGAAAGAGGGAGAGAGAGAGAGAGAGAGAAAGAGAGAGAGAATCCCAAGCAGGCTCTGCACTGCCAGCACAAAGGCCAATTTAGAACTCAAACTCATGGAGCTGCGAGATCATGACCTGAGCAGAAACCAAGAGTCAGATACTCAACTGACTGAGCTACCACAGTGATCCAGAACAATTTTTTTTTTATTCAGCTCAAATCTGCCTCTATAATTGTGCATAAATTCCTATTATTATACATTCTCATTCAAAGATGCAAATTTTGAGGGGTTTTTTGGTCTCATTAACAAGACAAGTTAAAATGTATTTAGCATCTTCTATGTGTAAAGAACAATACTAAGTATCTCTATATGCTAACTTAATTAGTATATAAATGCTACAAGTATTTATGTCTACATTTTATGAAAAAGGAAACTAGTACACAAACAGCTAAATAGATTGATCAAGATCACAAAGCTAGCAAATGGTAGAGATGAGACCAAAACTCAAAGAATCTGTTTTTATTCCACTATGCCGCACTGTCCTATTCAAACCGTTCAGTGTTTCTGTGATTGATCAATGATATAGGTTGCTTAAAATTGTGAGTCCATAAAGGACATGCATTGTATCTAATATTAATAGATCTTCTTAAGGCTCTTACCATGCTGCAAATCAATTACTAGCTTTCTCCTGTACAACATGGGCATACAATGGTATAACAATACATGCTGGCTAAATCTTTATCAAAATTAAAATAACTAAAAGTATTTCATTTCATTGTGTTATATTTTGAAACCAAGATACCTATAAACACATTAGCTGATTATATAAAAAGCACTGGTGATACGGAGAGAGGCTTTAAAAGGAAAACCCTGCAAAATGGGCAATATCATTTTAATGACTTCTGAGATTTATTAGAGTTTGTGCTTCACCATGCTCTCTGCTATGGTTTCACAGGCTACAGAAACAGGACCAGTGAAATGATAAGTCAATTTGGTTGATGGGCAGATTTCTAAAATTGTTGGTTTTGATTATTAACAATACTACTTTGTTACATTCAATTTAGTATATGTAAATAGTTTCCAGGAATGCGCTTCAAGTGGCAAGATTTTTTTCTGTTGGTTATATTTTCAAAGATATTAATAGTACAAATTTTTCTTCTGTGTAAAATTTCTTTTATATGTAGGTAAAATGATTTATTTAAGCAAGTTCTTTTTACGTACTTGTTATAGTACAAGAAAATATTAGGAAATAATATTTATTACCCAAGTTTATATTTATATAAATTTTAGCTACACAGAAGTCTTGAATCAAATGGAATATTATGGCATTGCCAGGTCTAATATGCCCAATGTATTATGACAATCCAACAGGCTGATAGAATACGAGAGGAGAAGGCTGCTTAGAGCTGCCTCTGGGAATTTATGACAACATGATACCTGAGATTTGAGTTAATTTATCTGAGGCAAGTAGAGAATGAGAACTTTCAAAGCAATAGTAGTCAATTCTTCACAGTGTGTACTCTAAGTATAAAAACACAGTTGATGTCCGTACATAAAATTCCTTTTCCTGAAAGCTATCGTTTAGAATTTTAAAATATGCAACATTTACTAAAATTAGAGGAATTAATGTCTTGTCATGAAAGGTAAATTGGACTCAGATCACTTTAAACAGCAGGATGCAGCAGGAGGAAAAATGCAGACTACAGAGGAAAAGACTAATGAATGTGGTGGGAAAACTAATTTTTCATCAATTCTTATAGGAAACCAGAGAAGAGGAAAAGATGGTTGGAGATGAAAAGATAGAGGAGAAATTCGGACTCTGGATGCTGCCCTTCTCTGCTCTTAGGACCCTCTCAGTATTAGTGCTCTGTGGCCCACTACAGGTTCTTACCACAAGTGAACATGGGACTGAAGACACAAGAAAGCAAGGAGGTAGAATTGTAGATAGTGCTTAGAAAATAAAAATGATAGGTTTAGAATGAAGAAGAAATGGTGACTACCATCTAGTCTAAGTAGTTATTTACTAAACAGCACCCCACTGGCCCGTACGAGTTCACACAGCTCCCAATGTGCCTCAATTACTCCCACGGCATAGATTGTGCACACCAGGAAAATACGGCTCAATGCCCTTAGGAAGATGTCTAATTTACTACAAGGTAGTAAATTCTGTACTGGGAAAATCCTATGGAGCATAAATCATATAAAAAACAGTCTTGGGGCCAGAGGAATATTAAAATTCTATTGTTCATATTAATCTGTGAAATGAAAGGGATGCTTAAGCAGGTAATTGTCATTTGAAATGGAAGACAAAACAACATATATTTTAATCAACACACTTATTAAATGTCAATTATAATTTTCATCAACTAAATTATATCACACTAAGTTGCAATAGCAAGTTTGCCAAATGTTAATTAAAAGAATAAATGTTAACTATTAGTTTAATTTTAGTGCCTTTGGAGTTTTCACATTTTTGTATTTTTGATTACCAAGCAATTAATCTTCCCTCACTGTCATCAGATTTTTAAATCTAACTTAACATACAAAAATGCTCTCATAAAAATTATCGTAATTAACATGTAATTGAAAATTAATGAGAACCTTATTTTTCAAGCTATTTATCTATTTCATAAACAGATCTAGAGATCAGAGAATAATGCCAGTATGCTAATATGAACATTCACACTCTACAGAAACAATTTGTTTCTTGATATCCATTTAAAAATAACATGAATATGTATGTATTCATATTAAAGTGTATCTCTTAATTGGTTTACAGGAGTTGAGAACCTGAGCAAAATCTGTTGTAATGTTATAATGCCTATTATCCGATACAAAGTATAACACTTCATGTATTAACATGCTAGGTATTAAAAATGTCAGAGTGTCTAAAATGAGCAAATCAGAGGACTCTAGATGCTGGCGAGGATGTGGAGAAACGGGCACCCTCCTACACTGTTGGTGGGAATGCAAACTGGTGCAACCCCTCTGGAAAACAGTGTGGAGGTTCCTCAAAAAATTATCAAGCATTGGTTCCATTCAAATTTGCTCACATTTAAGTTAGGTAAAATATATTCTGTTGTTTGTATATACTCTTAAATTAAAGTCTCTTTTGTAGATGTAATGTTAAATTACAGAGTTAATCAAATAAGCATTTGTCCTAGTAAAAAATGAAGAAAGAGTGTTAATTAGATTTTTACAATTGGATCTTTATTTCAATGATGTTAACTGACCTCTTGTTTGGTTAATCTTGCTTGAAACCAACAGCAGGGTCAGAGAGATGTTATCTATGGTTAAGAGGCAATAATTAATTTTTTAGACCTAAGGGGCAAATACAGTAATGTTGAGGTTGGATCCAATATTACTTTAATTTAAAGTGCATATGGAGGGGCGCCTGGGTGGCTTAGTCGGTTAAGCGTCCGACTTTCGCTTAGGTCATGATCTCGCGGTTCGTGGGTTCGAGCCCCGCGTTGGGCTCTGTGCAGACTGCCAGCTCAGAGCCTGGAGCCTGTTTCAGTCTGTGACTCCCTCTCTCTCTCTGACCCTCCCCTACTCACGCTGTCTCTCTCTCTCCTAGAAATAAATAAAATATTAAAAAAAAAATAAAGTGCATATGGAAAATAGAAATATATAAAATACAAAATTATCAAGATAGTCAGTGAAAATGGTTGGAAACTTTGAGAATTGGGTTAAATTTGGAATGAAGCTAACTTTATCTATGTGATACTGATTCATTTTTCTGACATGGTCTTCACATGAATCTCTCCAATTCTCTTTTAAATGACAAACAAATACCCAGGGAATTTTATCATGTATAAGCATTCTGGATTTTACATAGAAAACACAATGTATGAGATACTTTTTGTTCATATTCTCAGTTGAATTTCAGTATTTAGAAGGTAAGTTCAGATGAATTGTCCTTTAAACTTAATCAAAGGAGCTGTGCATTTCTTAGGTTGACATTATATGTCACATATTCATTGTTTTGTGTTCCTCTTTCCCTGACTCTAAAGTAAGGTACATTAAAGTGGAAATTTTCTTGGTTTTGTTCACTGTTGCATCATTAGTAGAATTCAGTGTGTAGCACATAATGGTGATCAATGCTTATCAACTGGATAAAAGTATGAAGAAAGCAAAGAAAATTGAAATATAGCAGTAAAAATTGTCATCATTTTTTTAAAAATCCCATGAATTTAGAATATATACATGTTTTAAAATGGCATGGATATAAACTAAAAATAATGGTCAAATGTTTTATTTTAAATTAAATTAACTTTTATTTTATTTTAATTTTTTATTTGAGAGAAAGAATGTGAGCAGACACGAGGGGCTGGGAGGGTTTACAGAGAGAGAGGTGGGGGGTGGGGGGAGAGAGAATCTCAAGCAGGGTCCATGCTCAGCATGAAACCTGACCTGGGGCTCAATTCAATGACCCTGGGATCTTGACCTGAGCTGAACTCAAAAGTCCCACACTCAACTGACTGAGCCACTCAGGTACCCCTCAGGCATTTTAACTTCAGTTGTAAGCTATTTTCTTTCTTTTTTTTAAACTTTTTTTATGTGTTATTTATTTCTGAGAGAAAGAGACAGCATGAGCAGGGGAGAGTCAGAGAGAGAGGGAGATAAAGAATCTGAAACAGCCTCCAGGCTCTGAGCTAGCTGTCAGCACAGAGCCTGATGCAGGGCTCAAACCCACGAACCATGAGATCATGGCCTGAGTTGAAGTTGGATGCTTAACCAACTGAGCCACCCTGGTGTCCCTGTAAGCTATTTTCTAAAGCTAAACTATAACACATTCATTCATTCATAAAAATATTTATGAATGTTTCTATGATATGCCAGCCATAATACGAGGAGTCTATGAATCATATTCTTAGTCTATAAGAAGGAGAGTGATGTATAAAAATATTTCAATAATAATGCAAACATGCTATAATGGAGTATGGAAAAAAATGTGCTAGGAGAGCCCAAAGAAGGAAATGTCTGACTGCCTAGTATTGGCTACATTGAAAGTGAGGTTTGATTTAAGACTGAAAGGAGAAATCAAAGTATGGAAATCACAAGTCAAGAAGGTCATTCTGGGAAAATGACACAAGTGCAAAGGAATTCATTATATAGGCTGGGAAAACTGCTCATTTTTAAAAAATAAGTTACGTTGCAGGATATGTTGGGGGGGTGACCGCAAATAAGTCTAGAGAAGTAGCTGGTAAAATTAATCATTACTCATGATTGGAGAATTAAGTAAAAGTGTAAATTATTGTGCCTTTGATGAAGGATCTCTGTGTATAACCAGTTCCTTTTAAGTGGAAATCCATTTGGAAAAAGAAAAACAGGATATATGATTACTTAAATATCATGTCCATAGTGGGTATTAGGACATTAGTACATTATCTATAGACGTATTAGTACATATATCTACAGTATATAAATCAATTATTAAATGGAAACTACCAGGGTTTTATCAAAGCTGGTAATTCAATATGAAACTCTTATCATAATATTTGTATTGGTAGTATTCTAATTGCTTTCTTATCACATGAGCCAATTTGGTGTATGGAAGTCACTAATATGTTAAAGCAGTGATAATACTTTAAGATGTATTAATAACTTTACTAAGATTAACCTATTTCATGTTCACTCACACGTTAAGGCTTTAATATTATATATACCAAAGTACTTTCACATAATATTCATTAAAATTGAATTCATTAAGACAAAGCGGAGACTACTAGAGAGATTATATATTGCCTAAGAATAATGGATGAACTACAAGATGTTTCTGTTTTAATCATTCACAGATATTCGTAAAACGCTGAATAGCTAAGAAGAGAAATCCTGTATTAGGAGCCCATGATTGAAGGCAGATGAACACTGGAAGATTCTAATGGAACCAAGGCCTGAAGAGAGGAAATGGTTTTCTCTAGTGTTGTGTTTAGTATTATCATGGGACCCTAGATATCAGAGATTCACTCTTCATTCTCATGGTTCACATATTTGGTAGTATCAGGCCTGTTAGAAAAGCAACAACATTGTTTTTCAAAGTAAATGCCTAGTCACCATAATAATAAACCTCATTTTGCTAAAGTTTCTTATATTTGTTTTATGGCTTAGTATGATTTTAATTTAAATTAAATATGGGCATAGTATCATAATCTCTGTAGTGTTGGAGACTACTAAAAGTTTTTATCTATCTTTGTTTCCAAAAATAATTCTAGGCCTCCCAGCTTTGCTTCTGGATTGTTCAGTTCGACATCTATGTCCTGAACTCTGTTTCTGAACACAGCATGGTATACTAACTTTACCTCTGAGGTTATTCCTTCATATTGAGTTGAGTACGGAAACTGAAACTGTGCCTTAATTTCAATTAAACTGTTATAATTCTTAACATAAAGATACTACAGACCTAATTTCCATACCTTTAAATTGCTTAAACTCACATATAACATATGACCGTAATCTTTTTTTGAAGTCAATGAAAAGTTATAAGAGAGAAAGCTTTAAGCAATTTTCATTCAATGCTGTGCTAGATATCTCTTACTGATTTCTTCAAAATGAGCATTGTTTTCAGAAACTAAAAATTTTGTGAATAGCAAAACAGTCATAATAAAACATTTTCCTGCCAAGTTCAGGTGAGAATAGACAATAAGGGATTCTACTTGGTGTACAGTAAAGGAATCATGCTCAAATATACCAGGTCCCTATTATCACTTTACTACATGATGAGAAAACTGCAATCTAGGATGCAGATCTCACCCTGTGGATAATTCCTGCATTCTGATCCTGTTACAAACACGGGGGAAAAGACAATGGCACTTTCTCAATTTTCAAGTCATAATTTGAAATTAAACAGAAAAAAATAACATCTAGGAGAGGGATTTCCATCACATAAATCAGAAACCTTTGTGACTGAAAAGATGCTTACTAATATTAGCCATTGAGGACATATGAATAAAATGACAATGAAATAGTTTCTATGCTAACAGAATGGCCAAAATGAAAAAGACGTAAAATACCAAGGAGGAGAGACTGCAGCACACCCAGAAGTCTTATGCACTGTGGGTGGGAATGTACATTGGCATTAACAACTTTGGAATGCTGCTTGGCTTGGCAGTATGTGCTAAAGTTGGAAAAAAAAAAAAAAACCCCACATGTCTTATGCCCCATAATTCCATTTCTATGTATATACCTAAAATAATTCCACACATATGTTCACCACAAGACATGTACTAAAAGGGAATTGGAAGGGACCCCTAAAAGACATTTTGGATGGAGGTTATATTCTGTTTTTTCATCTGGGCACTGTTTATGTGGTTGTTTTCAGTTGGTGCAAGTATACTTACATGTATTTTTATTTAATTATATTATACTTTAACAGAAAGTTTATTTATTAAAAAAATTAGCATCCTGACCACTCTTTGACATCAGAAGCAAATTATATTATTGGAACAAATTGGGCATTCACACCATGCATCATATTCATTTAGACACTAGTAAGGGAAGGCATGCTAACTAATTGCTGATAGCTTATTTTAATCAGTAAACCATTCTAGGGCAAAATGGAAGTCTGGTTAATTATTTACAAAACAATTCCTTTTTTTTTCTGGGCATTCATCAATAAAACTTTCCCATTCTTTCCTGTTGGTGGATAGCAGATATGTGACTGATATGACCAATGCAATGTGTGCATTGAGTGTTATTCATCATCTGCAGCCCTAACCCATAAAATCCCTCATGAACTTCTTCCATATCTCTCTATTTGTCTAAGGGTTAAAGGATTGATAGAGGAGTCTAAGACTTAGCCAACTGTGTAACAGCAAAAACCTCATCTCAGACTCACTTTGAACAGTGATATAAGAATAATTAAGCGGTATTGTGTTTAGTCATTAAGATTTGGGGTTAGTAAAACAGCAAGCATGCCCTAAAATACTGGCACTGAAACCAGCTCAGTAAGCAAAGGTAGCTACAAATAGTCAAGGAGGCTGAGAAAGGACAGTTCTGCCCAATATTGAAGCATTTGGTTCAGTATACCCCATCATGTTTATAATCTGGATAGTCCGATCCTAAACAAAAGTAAGTGGGTCTTACTTTTGTAATCCACGATCAAGGAGAAACATTTATACAGAAAACTGTACAAACACTGTGACTCAATGTAAGCATAAACACCCATTATTCCTTCTTAAATTTTCAGCGCATGGTTGATGTTTTTGCTTAGGAACATCCCTGTTGCTCATTCTTGGCCCAACATTGTGTCTTCAAAACAGGAATTGCTTTAATTTGTTTCCCATAGTTTACCTGATCTAAGTTTAGATCATAGTTTAGTTTGATCTAAAATAGTTATTTCTTATTTGCATGAACTGGGATGAAATTTAATGTATATAGATATCACTTATCTCATCTATGAAATGTGGTTAATAATATAATAGTACCTTTGTTTAGCTCATTAAAAAATAAATACATCTAAGGTATGCCGCTTCTCATGCAGTGAACAGTCAATAAACAGCGGTTGCCACAGATGTTATTGTTTTCTGTTGTTGTTTGTTTTTAATTGAGAGATCCTTGTTAGGGTTTATTCTTTAAAACAAGAGCTTATTGTTGTACACAATTTATTCATAGAGGTAGGGCTCAGGGCTTATTATAATTTATACAAAATTTTGCATATACCTCCCTTTTAGTTACTCCCTACATCCTCTGAAGCCATCCACGGCTTTCATGAGGTTCAAATTCTTAATCGTATGGCATAAGTGATGAGTAGTTCTTTACATTGAATGAATGTGTCTCCACATAATGTGAGTTATTCCACCAAACAGTTGGTATGTATGTATACTTCCACATGCTATAAGCAGGCCAACTTAAGCCAATGCAGTAATGTTTATATTGGGAGATTTTGTATGTTTATTGTAAAAGAATGTCTCGGAATTTCCCTTGTGCATTTATGGTTTTTGACACAAGGGGCATGTATGCCAATGCTGATGTCATTTGCCACTTTGATTTACAGGAGAAACTGCCCAAACCATTGCTAAAAGAAATTAGGCCATTGCTTAATTTATTATCAACTTGTGTTCAATGTTTAGAAATAATTTTTAGATTTTGGTGGAGACTTCAAGAGTTAAATCAGTTTCTTTAACAAATATTACATTTATAAATACTACACTAATAAAGATATTTTGAAATATGTTAATTTTACAATGTATATAAGGTGTTTTCATTCTTTGCAGTATGATATATGTAGAACAGATAACATCAGCTCCAATTTATAGCTGAGAAAATAAATTCAGAATGGTGTGAAGTCAAGTCTAAAGGCACACAGGTAACAAATGGACAGAGTAGGGACTCAAACAGATAAGGTCTTCTACATCCTGGGTAATAAGCTCTTTTGCATTTCTTCTTTCACTAATGAAAATGTGTGACACATGTCTCTAACAGAACATTATTTTTAAACCTCTTCTTTTGGTAAATAACCTTTCATATTCTTATTCTTATTTTCTGTGGCTTTTAAAAAATTTTCTTCTTTACCAGCATGTTCCTCCACGTGTCCAAAGTAGAGCTATGATATGATTTCATGGAAACATACAGATTTTACATCACATATATCAGCCACACAGCCACAAGATCAACTGCAAGCATAATTAACTTTAAAATGACTCAACTTTCTTCAGCCATGATCATCCTGTCTTTATTGAATTTTAATGTCTTTTATTTTAATCAAACAATATCCCTTTGCAGGACATACACTAAGAAATGAGTTTTCCTAAATGAAATTGCTTTTTTATTGCCATTCTACCATACACTCCATTTACATCTCTAGAACATTAAAACCACTCTTTGGAAGTGACTTCACCAGCAAGTGAAGTGTGCTATTTGTACGAACTCTGGAGGATGGAGTGCTTCCTGCTCGGGTATAGGCAGACAAGCTGCATTAACAAGTCTGAATATCGCCAATGTTTCCACAAGTATCCACCAGAGCTAGAGACAGATTTTGTATTCTCACAGCAAGGAAAATTTAAGAGAATGGGGTGAGATTTTTGTTAATTTTATTATTTTTGTATCATGAAGAGGGGGAGGTAAATTATTAGGACAACCACCTAAAATACATTGAAGCAAAAACTGTTTAATTTTAGCATGTATTTTGCAAAGTGAGATATGTTTCAAATAAATTCTTCCACTCTAATAGAATTGGTTTCTCTTAAATAATTATTAAAAGGTATATATTATATATAATTAATATTATATATGTATATGTAATATATAGGCATAGAGTGTTTTAACCTCAGGGGTTTGTATTGAAAATCCTAAATGCAAGGATAGAGTTTCCAAAGCTAATAAACTATCCTTACAAAAATTATCTGCAGAACAAAAACCACCATTAAAACAGTTCTTTTATATTTTATTACTTTATATTTTTATTAAACTCATTAGGGCTTTTATCTTAACAAATTAAAAGAGGAAAGAATAATCATTGGTGAATAATGAAAAATACTAAAAGTATCTTCTGAAGAAGTAGGAAGAAGCAGTGCATATTTTATGACTTCTTAGAAATACATTTCTTTTTTACTCTACAGTTGTCTAGGTTTCTACATTATAAATCTTAAAACCATTTCTTTATATACCTTTAGATTACACCTAGCTGCCAGGTTATGTATGCAAATAGCAAATTTGAAAACATTACTCCAGTAGGAAAATCTAGTTGGGTTCTTAATCTAAAGGGAATGTTAGACAAATGTATCTGATTGTATCTACACCATAAATTTACCTGTTATGTTTTCCAACCACATAAATGTATGAGGAAGTATTCTACCTCCTACTTCTAGAAGCTTTCTTATCTAGTGACAAAGCATGACTGTATCAAAAGTGGCTGTTACATACAGCAATTGGCTTTGACTCTCCTGTGAGTATCTTGCAATGGCTGCCTGAAAAAGTATATACATAAAATGTTAGAGATTACCACCAAGGTCCCTGGACAATATCCAGAGTATATAAATTCACTCTTAAGAAAAATGGGAGAAAAGTGGGGATAAAACAGCATACTCTAGACTTTCAAAGAGAGGATATATGTTCTTCCTCTTATATAAAACCACAAAGGTTTCTAGACAAAGATTACTATTAAGTCAGATCATTAATTAATTAGTTGGAGAAATGGCCAAAAAGATTTTTCTTCCTCGTTCATTAGGTCATGGACCAGCATTCTTTTCATGGAAAAAAGGATGTAATGAAATAAGTCTATGGTAACAAAGAAAAAGATGATCTCTTGAAGAATGGGATAGCTTATTAAATATATAAAATAGTTATTCAAATAAGTAAATTCTAGATTTCAGACTATAAGAACTACTCAAATTGAACTGCCTAAAAGAATAAATTCTTTAGATTGCTGCTCAATAGTCTTACCCGATGTAACTCATTTTGCCTTGAGCTTTAGAGGCATTCTTAGTATAAAATATGCGTTTACTCATAAATTATTAATTCAGTTTTGAAATTGTTTGGACTCCCATATCCTATAATGGCATTTTTGCTCACCCTAACACCATTTCTTCTCAGATTTTTGAGATTTAGCCACTAACCAAAAAATCCATATTAAATGTACATGATTTAACTTCACGATTAACTTTATAAAGTTAGCAAAGTGTGTAAATTGTATAGCTCCTAATTCCAGACACATCTACATGATATTTCCTTTTTCAGTTTACACAGCTGCAGAAATTAACACAATTCATCAGGGCATGCCAAAAATGCAAGGCACAAGTGCCAGTGACCAAAACAAGGTGCTAGCAACACACACCAGAAAACCAAACCAGACAAGAAATATATAAAGTAACATTCAAGGTAAGAATGGCCAAGACATAATTCAGAAAATATTGGCTTGGTTTTATCTTATCGTTCATAAAAAATAGATCCAAGACAAATCCACATACTTAATGAGGATTTCAAAACAAACCCATTCCTTCCTTGGCCAACATGCTGAAACATTTTTTAGCTGTCACTGATAATGGATTTTAATTGCTCAAAGAGTGTATATCTTTCTAATTCTGACATAATCTTAAAAACTATGACATCTTTTAAGGTTATAAGCTTCCATTGGTCTGAATGAATTAGTTTCATGTCGCTATTAATCTTGAGCTTCCACATACTCATTGTAATACGAACAAACCAGCGAGACAAAAGAGTTTTTAAAAGTTCATGATTAATAGTGACAAAATGCTAATATAACTAATAGTCCTGATTCTCATGTATTTTTTTTAGTCTTGGAATATAAACTGAAAGTTTGGGAAACACTTATGGTTTTGTCACAACTTTACATGACATGAGTGTGCATGGTGATTCTTTTAAGTAAGAGCTTGTTTTCAGTTCTTGGCAGTATTTATTATGGCAAGTCTGCTTTCCCAATTTTTAAATTTCATTTTATTTTAGGTTTGCATTTTTAATGAGTTAAGAATGTCTAACATGAAATCTACTCTTTTAACCACATTTAAGTGCACAATATAATATGGTAAATATCCTGATGAAGACATGTAAGAAAGATCCTAAGCAACACTATGCCTCTCATCGCAGACATTAGTCAACACATCATCCCATTTCATACATTTCATCATATCATATATTTACTTATGCAAAGAAGGAGAACAGCTGTTCGGTGTTATCATTCAATTTCTTGGGAATTACATAAATATTATTTAACAAATTTTTAATTAATTTATTTATTTTGAGAGGGGTAGAGAGAGAGATAGAGAGATGAGAGGCAGACAGAGAGGGAGAGAGAATCCCAAGCAGGCTCTGCACTGTCAGCGAAGAGCCCAAGTGGGGCTCAAACTCACAAACTATGACATCATGACCTGAGCCGAAACCAAGAGTAGGATTCTTAACTAACTGAGCCATCCAGGCACCCCTTTTATTTAAAATATTTCTAATTCTTGTCCACTCTGTCTTTCTTGTTTAAATTCCAATTTGACAAGGCAATGACTTGGTTAAGTCAGCTTTAGAAATTATTTTCCTCCTCTACAAATTCACCTGTTTATCTCTAATCCCTGGGTAGTGCAAGGCTGATCCTATAATCTGTTAATATCTGATTTACCAAGAGCCAGTTGTGCCCCATAGAGACTAAGCCATTCTTGCTCTCTAGCACATTAAGAATTAATATTTACCCTTACTGGACCTTTCAGCCTCCACAAGAAACTTTAACAAAAGCTGTGCAAATCCCTTTCCAACATATACTAGGAGGATTAATAATAATTCCTTTTGATCAGAATTATTTGGTTGGCCAGCAATGGTTTCCATGGTAATCAGGTGGTAGACAGGGCTGAAACTGATTTCATCAGTTGTAAGACATCATTAGAATTATCCTACATGTCTAATTATAACTTACTAGGAGTGACTTCTACACAGTGTAGCTTAGAGGCAGAGGAAATGAAGTTATGAGTTTTAAGTGTTAGAAAGCTTCCACAAGGAAAGATATTATTTTGCTTTTTCCTAATAAGGCTTTTTCTTTCTCCCACCAAGAATATTATGCTTTAGAAAGAAGATATTTTGAAAAGAATTTTTATAAGAAATGGAGCCAAGAGTTGTACACCTATAATGAGAATTTCACTGAAAGTTTGTTGTGCTAATAGAAAAATAATTTGTAATACTAGAGAGCTTATATTTTAGAAAATATTAACTATTAGAAAGAATTTCAATACTGCAAGCAAATAGATATCTAAAAAACATGTTTCTTTTTGCTTGTTGCAGGTGAAAACATCTGCATCCTTTTATGTTTGAAACAGGAAGTCCATTAACAGAGTTTTATTCTAGTATCCAGCTGGTAACCCTAGAAAAAGAGTATGGTGTGATAAGCATGCTAACTCAACATTTAATTCTTATTAAAGGCAAAATCAAGAGGACAGTTGAAGACAGCAATGTAGGAAAACTCACCTCTTCCATAGGCCCACCAAATTTACAACTACATATAGAAAAATTTCTCTCTTAGAAACACCTGAAAACTAGCCAAAGAGCTCCTCCATAACAAAGGCTAAAAAGGCCACATTGAGACAGGTAGGAGAGGCAGAGATGGAGTTGAGTCAAAACCCACTCCCCTCACTGTGCTGTGACTCTGAAGCAGGAGGGATGTCACAGCTGGGGAACATATCCCTGAAGAGCAAGGGGTTTGAGCACACAGCATGCACCCCTAGCTCTTGGGATTTGCACTAAAAAGATGAGTACCCAAAACATCTGAAAATCAAAGGGACTTGTGTGCAGGAGACCAAAAAGGCAGTAGGATACTGACACTCTTACTTTTAAAATGTTTATTTATTTATTTTCAGAGAAAGAGAGAGAGAGAAAGAGAGAGAGAGAGAGAGAGAGAAGAGGAGCAGAAAGAGAGGAAGTGAGGAGGCCAACATGGGGTTCAATCTTACAGCTGTAAGATTGTGACCTGAGCCAAAATCACCATTTGGACATTTAAACGACTGAGCCACTCAGACATCCCCTGAGACTTTGCTCTTAAAGGGCTCACATAGAGACCCACTTTCCTAGGGACCCAGCACAAAAGCATCAAGTTGAAGAGTGCCTAGACCCTATGTGAAGGAGATTCATTGGCTAACCTTAGGCCCTCTGCACAAGGAGCAAGGAATTCTTTCTGGCAACAGAGGTGCTGACAGACACCATTTTTGCACTCTCATTCTACCTTGTGAGCTTTGCTTGCCATGACTGTATGTTCTCCTGCAGCCTTGCCCCACTAACCCTAGCAGGTGGGCTTGCCTGGACTGGTGCTCCCCCTTAGCTTTACAATGCTAAAAGCAGCACTTCCCCATGGCCCTGCCCCACTAAACCTGGCAGGTGGGCTTGCTCTAGCCCAGTGTTCCTCCAAAGCAAGTGAGGGCACACACTGCACACACTCCACACAGGAGACACTCCTTGATATCTGGCTCTAGCAGTCAGGGGTGGTTATGCTTCTGGGCCCTACAGGGTTTAAACAATCAAAGAAACAACTATTGGTAAGCTACCACCTCCAGGGCACTTCACAGACAGCAGACTAAAACACATTCTCAGTCATCCTGTGAAGTCTCATCTAATTCAGGGAAACAAATAGAGAGTCAAGAAAAATGAAGAAACAGAGGAATATGTACCAAATGAAATAATAATTTAAAACATCAGAAAAAAGCCATAATGAAACAAATAAATAATTTACCTGAGGAAGAATTCAAACTAATGGTCATAAAAATGTTCACGGATCTCAGGAGAAGAATGGATAAACACAGAAAGAACTTCAACAGAGAGATGGAAAATATAAGCAAGTACCAAACAGAAGACACAGAGCTGAAGAATTCAATAACTGAACTGAAAAATATACTGGAAGGGTTCAACAGCAAACTAGATGAAGCAAAAGAAAAGATCAGTAACTTGGGAGACGAGGCAGTGGAACTCACCCAAACAGAGCAGTGAAAAGAAAAAAAAGAAAAGAAAAGAAAAGAAAAGAAAAGAAAAGAAAAGAAAAGAAAAGAAAAGAAAGAAAAGAAAAGAAAAGAAAAGAAAGAAAAGAAAAGAAAAGAAAGGAAAAGAAAGGAAAAGAAAGATAGCTTAATTCAAAAATTAAAAAAAGAAAGACTTATGAGAAAACATCAAGCAGAACAACATTGACAAATAGGAGTCCCAGAAGGGGAGAGAAGGAAACAGAAAGCTTATTTGAAGAAACAATGGCTGAAAATCTCCCTAACCTAGAAAAGGAAAGAGACATCTAGATCCAGGAAGCTCAAAAAGTTCCAAAAGACAATAGAAAAGTTCAATGAAACTAAGAGCTAGTTCTTTGAAAAAATGAAGAAAAATGAAAAAAATTTAGCTAGACTCTCTAAGAACAACAGAGAGAGGGCTTAAACAAATAAAATTGGAAATGAAAGAAGGGAAGTTTCATATAATACCAAAGAAATACAAAAGATCAAGAGAAACAACTGTCATTAATTATATGCCAACAAACTAGAAAACCTAGAGAAATGGAAGAATTCCTACAAACATAGAATCTTACAAGACCTAATCAAGGAAAAATAGAAAATATGAGTAGACTGAGGAAATAGGAAGGAGAGTGAAACAGTAATCAAAAACTTCCCAACAAACAAAAGTCTAAGACTTTTAAGATGAGTTCACTTGTAAATTCTAGAAAACACTCAAAGAAAATTTAATATCTAGCCTTCTCAAAACTCCTCCAAAAATTTGAAGAGAAGCAAATGCTTCCAAAGTCATTTTATGACACTAGCATTGCCCTAATATCAGGACCAGACAAAAATACCTCAAAAAAAGAAAATTATAGGCCATATCCCTGATGGATGTAGATGCAAAAATCCTCAACAAAATATTAGCAAATCAAATTAATACATTAAAAAGATCCCAATCAAGTGGGATTTGTTCCAGTAATGCAAAGAAGGTTAAACATCTCCAGTTCAATCAACATGATACATCACCTTAACAAAATGAAGGATAAAAATCATATGACCATCTCGATAGATACAGGGAAAGTATTTGACAAAATCTGACATCCATTTATAATAAAAATACTCAACCAAGTGGACATAGATGGAATATTCCTCAACAAAATAGAAGCTATCTATGTCAAGCCTGCAGCTAATATCATACTCAATGGTGAAAAGTTGAAAGTTTTTCTCTAGAGTCAGGTATATGACAAGGATGCCCTTGTCATTTTTATTCAACATAATATTAAAGTTTTGCCCAAAACAACCTGGCAAGAAAAAGAAATGAAAGACATTCAAAATAGAAAGGAAAAAGTAAAACTCATTATTTGCAAAAAAACCATAATTTTATATATTGAAAACCCTAAATACTCCACCAAATAACTGTTATGTCTAATAAAATAATCAACAAATTTGCAGAATAAAAAGTTAGCATACACAAATCTGTTATATTTGTATACATTAACAAAAACTATCTGAAAGAAAAATTAAGAAAACAACCCTCCTTATAATTGCTTCAAAAAGAATAAGACCTCTAGGTATAAATTTAATCAAGGAAGTGAAGGACTTGTACACTAAAATCTACAAAAAGCTGTTGAAAGAAATTGAAGATACAATGAAAGGAAAGATATTCTGTGCTTATGGACTGGAAGAATCAAAATTGTTAAAATGTCCATATTATCCAAAGCAATTTATAGATTCAATGCAATCTTTATGGAAATCCCAAAGGCCTTTTTCACAAAAATAGTACAAGAAATTCTAAAATTTTCCAGAACCACAGAAGACCTCAAGTGGTCAAAGAAGTTTTGAAAAAGAAGAACAAAGATAGAAGTATTAAGCTCCCTGATTTTGAGCTACATTACAAACTTGTGGTAATGCAAATTGTATGGTCTTCGGCATAAAAGCAAATGCAATGCAATAGAAATAGACCCATGCAATATATGGGTCAATTTATGACAAAAGAGCCAGCACATACAATGGGGAAAGGATAGTCTCTTCAATAAATTGTGTGGGGAAACTGGACAGCCACGTGCAAAAGAATGAAACCGGACTATTATGCTACATCATAAAATTAACTCAAAATGGATTAAGGAAGAATATAAGCCCAGAAACCTTAAGACACCAAAAAGAAGACATAGGCTGCAAGACATTGCACTTGAGGATAGCTTTTTGGCTCCCACACCAAAGGCAATGGCAACAAAAGCAAAAATAAACAAATGGGACTACATCAAACTACAAAGCTTTTGCACAGTGAAGGAAACCATCAACAAAATGAAAAGGAAACATACTGAATGAAAGAAGATATTTGCAAATCATGTATCCAAAAGGAAGTTAATACACAAAATACATAAAGAACTCTTACAACTTTTGGAAACCAAAAGAACTTAGGTAGCTGTACTTATATCAGATGAAATAGACCTTAAAACAAAGACTGTAATAAAAGACAAAGACAATACAACAAAAATCCAATTAAAAATGGACAGAGGACAGGGCTCAGTCAGTTAAGCCTCTGACTTTGGCTCAGGTCATGACCTCAGGGTTCGTGGGTTAGAGCCCCATATAGGGCTCTGTGCTGACAGCTAGCTCAGAGCCTGGAGCCTGTTTTGGATTCTGTATCTCCCTCTCTCTCTCTGATCCTCCCCTACTCACGCTGTCTCTCTCTCTCTTTCAGAAATAAATAAAACATTAAAAAAATTGGGCAGAGGACTTGAACAGACATTTTCCTAAAGAAGACACACAGATGGCCAACAAGCACATGCATAGATGCTCAATGTCACTAATCATTAGGGAAATTCAAATCAAAACTACAATGAGATATCATCTTACAGCAATCAGAATGGCTATTACCAAATATTTTCAGTTTTGGCCATGATGTGGAGAAAAGGGAACACTCCCGCACTGTTAGTGAGAATGTGAATGGGTGCAGCCACAATGGGAGATGGTATGGAGATTCCTCAAAAAAAACTGAAAACAGGCATAGCAGGTGATCCAGCATTCCACTTCAAAGTAGTATCTGAAGAAAACAACAACACTAGTGTGAAAAGATATCTGCACCCCTATGTTCACTGGAACGTTATTCACTTAGCCAAGGTATGGAAATAACCAAAGTGGCTACACACACACACATACACACACACACACACACACACACACTAGAATAATACAACTCAGCCATAACAAATAATGAAACCTTGCCATTTGCAACAATATGAACAGAAGTAGAGAGTATTATGCTAAGTGAAAAAATTCAAAGAGAGGACCATATGATTTCACTTCTATGTGGAACCTACAAAATAAAACAATACAAAATTCATAACTGCAGAGAACAAATTGGTGGTTGTCAGAGGCAAGTGGGGTGGGGGGAAATGGAAGAAGGGGTTAAGAGGCACAAACTTTCAGTTTTAAAATAAATAAGTCATGGGGATGTAATGTATAGCATGGTGACTATAGTCAATATTATATTGCATATTAGGTAACTTTACATGATGACAGAAACTGGACTTATTGTAATGATCAATTCACAATGTACACAAATATCAAATTATTATGTTGTGAACCTGGAACTGACATAATGTTATATGTCAATTACACCTCAATAAAAACATTGCTAAAAATAGTACTGATATCTATGCTATTATAAGGGAATGTTTCAAAGTTTTCATACTGTTAACCCATATTGTTCCTAAGAATTAATCTGTTTCACAGAAACTTACAGATAAAAGATACTTAAAAAATGTCAAGAAAAGGCAAATCGGCACTTAGAAATAAAAAAAAAGAAAAAGAAAAAGAAGACAGCTAGAGACTATGATATCAATTAAGCACTATGGATTTGTCAGTTTATTCCAATATTTTCCTAGTCAGATAAAAATAGTGTATTGAAATTTCTGAAGAATGGATAGGAAAAAGCACCCAAAATGAGGTTTACCTGGAAGAAACCAGAATTATCAAAAGTTCTTATGAAGACTTCTAAGGAATATTAACATATCCATGCTACAGATGAAAAGAATGTTGCTGATTTTCTGTTCTGTAGAAAATAGCACTTTTTATACTTAAGATGAAGCAGGTGAATGCAAATGTCTGTTGGATTCCCTGGCCAATGACTAAAAGATCAAGAAATAATATGTTTGTACTAAATGAAAGGATGTTTATATTGACTATCATATTTAGAAATCTTAAAATTATACAATCTGCTAAATGTAGGACCCTTTTCATCTAGTGAAAAGTGAAATTTGTGGACTCTGAAAAATGGAAATCCATATTTTTATTCTGACATTCTAACATACAATTATTTTTAATAAATAAATAAACACATAAAATGCATTTACAATTGAATAACAAATTCTGCAAATAAATAGGTGGGGATAAACAAAAGACTCCCTAAAATGTAACAAGAGATCTGGGTTGTACAATTACAAAGTTAACATTTTCTTTCTACCTTGCTTCTAAGTTTTGTCTGTAAGCATTTGTTTCTTCACTCTAATAGCAAAATTTTTCAACAACTATAGGAATGCAAACTTTATATTCATCATCTATTTACAGTCATAAATATTTAATGAAATCTATGAGGTGTTACTTATCTGGCTCAATAGAAATTGTTGCAAAGGCCAAAATATAGTTTTTAAGTTGCAAAATAGATTTCCTTTATCAATTAAGCCTTTCTTTTGTGATATCTGCAACACAACTCTGTTTGAACATGTGTATTCAGAGTTAACATAACTAATAGCCTGGGAGATTTGAGTCTAATATTAGGCTTATAAATTGCACTGTGTTCATAATAAACTGCTAATGCTTAAGAAATATAACTGGGAATAATTACCACATATTATGAGCCTATGTCAGAGGAATCTGCCCATACTAATGCAGTTTTTCCCAAGAAATTTACTTGTGACTTTTTTTGTTTCTATAAAAAAAACATTACACATTCCTTGGTACTTAATGTTTTAATATTCTGTGCTCAATTAAATCTCTATGAGGTAATCAGAATTCAGTTCCTTTTTATCAGTTTGTCCCTCATTGTAGTTCTTTTAAAAAAGTCAGATACTTAAAGGTTACAGAACTTAATAAAATCAAAACAGAAAGCATGGTTATCTGGGACAAAGCCAATCTGTTATTAGAATTACTTGAAAAAAAATAACAACAAAGTGAATAAAAGTTGCCTTATAATTTTTAAACTTGAGTATTAAAAGAATTCAGTTTTATGTTGCAAGGACAAAGTAAAACATGATGAGATCCTGATCTTGCATCTTTTCCAAATCACTAATTCAGCTCAAAACATTTTCAGGTATTGAAAAAATACCATGTAGTGACATTGTATCTGAGTAGTTTCTACTATGCTGGAGAACAACAAAATTCTATCTCTCATTATACGAACTTCACCTTAGTCATTTTATGCCTTAATCATGTAGTTATCACACTGTAATTAGATCCTGATATTTGGCTGAATTTCCTTTCTTTTTTCCCGTTAGCCAGTAAAAAAAGATAAAAAGCTAGTGAGAAATTTAGTCATTGGCTCTTGACAAAGGGATTTCTCAGACCAAAATAGACACAAATTCAAGTCCAAGAAAGTGGTGGGTTTGAGATGTGAAAATCTATGTCGTGTAGTATTTATGGATGACCTAATGCCAGAAATTCACATAGTTTTTGTGAGAAGCAGCTATAGAAGTATATTTTTGATGGCTCAGACCCACAGAACTCCAATTACATCCCCAGAGACACAGCCATACATTGTGTGCAGTGAATGTGTATGCACAGTCCACATGTGGGTGTGAGATAAACTGAGTGAAAGCTGCATTTCACATTGTAAGGGTCAGGCCCTAATTGGAGTCCTGTGTTAGTTCTTTTCACTACATAGCAAAAAGACATTGCAACACTTTAAAGAAAAGATCCCTAGAATTGGAGCTAGGTTAATCCTAGGATTAAAGAGACTGAGTTATGAGGACAGGTTAAAAATCTTAGTGTGAAAAGAAAATCTTTGAAATTGCATGTACCGACCTATCCTGGTCATATGTATAAGAGCACATGCAGTTTTGATAATACTACATCAAAGAAACTGGGACAGAGATCTAATTGTGGGCTAACAAAGGTAAATTAGACCATATGTCAAAAGTCCCATATTAATGAAAGGAAAATACTTAGAAATACAGCTGAAAGGAACAGCTATTCGTTTATATCACAAAGTACTAAGACGTTTGCTATCTACTCTTTTTAACTTTCAAATAACTTTTTCAGGCATACAATCAAGTTAGTAGATTTGTTTCAAGGAAATTAATTAAGCTGTACTGCAAGACCTTCTTTGAAACATGAAATAATTCTAGCTGAAAAAATATCTATCATGGAAACTTATCAGCCACGTTTTGGTGCTTTTGGCCCTGTTAGCTGTACAATTCTTTCTTAGTTTCAATCAACCTTTCAGCCCCCAGCAGAGGTGACAAGCCTTTGATATAAAGAAATTTAATAGTCCAGACAGTCCTCTTAATACAGCTCAGCAAGAGACAAAGGGATAAAATAATCGGCCTCTCCTAGTGAGCTTATACAATCTTCTATGAAAAACTGACTGGAACTAAAAAAGAAAAAAAAAACCCATATCTTAAGGTACTTTAATATTAAACACCCAATTAGCCACTAGTATTTAAACATGTAACCAGGGAAATGCCTTCAGAATGTTTTGGACAAACAGGAAAATTAACAAGAGTAAAATTTAATGTAATTTCATGCTTAAACATGCCATGTAATGTCAAGGTATAACTTCAAAGTGATTATTTCTTCTTCCTTTTATTTCTCATTATTATGTCTCCCTGTCTGCCTTTTTCCTGCCTGTTTCTCCTACTGTATTCGGTTTAGAGTGCAGATATCTTTTTGTTCAAAGAAAGCAATGATCTGGACTTGGTGTTTTGTTCTGCCACTCTTAGCTTTGGGACTACGGGGCTTGTCACCTGATCTTTATCATCTTCCACTGCATTATGTCTATAAGAGAGTCATTAATATTGCTGTGAACACCTCGCATGAGTGTTAAGAAAATCCTATCATACGAATACAGTGTAAAGTTAAAGAAAACTTTTATTAATAAATAAATACCAAGACCTGTTTGGCAGGTTTTCAAAATGGGTGAAATAATCAAAGCGTGTACTGAAATTTACATATAATACCTTTCTAGAATTCTATCAGACCTCTCTACCCCAATTTCACTTGAGTTGGAGGCATATTACTCACAATATTGCTTAAACAAACATGATTATCATTCCTCCATACATGATTCTTTTTAAGAGTTAGAAAGTCTTCCTGCATGTACTAATTATATTAATTGTACATAAGCAACATTTGTGACTTCTAAAACATAAGACAGTTGAATATTCCATCACCTTGATGAGTCTTATCTTCTCTACACAATAGACAGGAATATTGCTTTGAAAATTACCATCATAAAATATATAAAAGGCAGTAGAAGTTTAGACTTTAATACTTCCAATCATTCACTTCAAAGGAGGTCATTATTTTCAAAGAATAAAGAATGAAAAATATAGACAACTGAATCTGATCCAAGAAAATGTCAGTAGCCATCAGTTGATTTTATTCATAATATTTCAAACTGTACAAAACCTACATTGTATGCAACTAGCTAATAGCACCATAAACAAATAATTGCCATTTTGCAACAACTTAACGAAACAGTTAATGAACACCTATGATATATATGTTTTTCCACAATACAGTATAAGATTCAGACATCACTAGTAAAGAGTTCCTGCCTCCAAGAAACTTTCATTCCTACAAACATGAGAAAACAAGTGACTAATGTCAACGAATGACAGGATATTTTCCAGAGAATTCTGAGTAACAGGCAATGATGAGTCATAGAAGAGAAAGCACTTTTCTGGTGGCTTGAAGACTCTGCAGAGGCTTTGAAAGAAGATTGAGCATTTAGAAGAGTCAGGAAGATCTGTCATATTTAAATTGGAAGATACTGGGGAATGGATGAGAGGAAGAACAAGCATGCTTTTGGACACACAAGAGCATGTTTGAACACTACTATTGGCTGGAGTGTTTTCAGAGTTGTGACATTACTATTGTTATCAAATTGTAATCAATATTTTATGTAATTTTTATGTCAAAATTTTTGATAGCCTAGCAAATTAATGGCTATTAAAATTGACTCAAAAAACTGTATTTCTTTCTTTTAATTTTTTAATGTTTTTTTATTTATTTTTGAGAGTCAGAGAGAGACAGCACAAGGAGGGAAGGTTCCAAGAGAGAGAGACACACAGAGTGTGAAACAGGCTCCAGGCTCTGAGCTAGCTGTCAGCACAGAGCCTGACGTGGGGCTTGAACCCACGAACAGTGAGATCATGACCTCAGATGAAGTTGGACACTTAACCCACTAAGCCACCCAGGTGCCCCAGAAAACTATTTCTAAAGCCAGGTCTAATCTGCACAAAATGAGTGAAGAAAATGCTTTTATAGAATAAAATTTAGGAAATGTATCGATCTAATTTATACAACTGTCTTTTCTTTATATTTCACGGAATTCCCTCTATTTTGCTGAATATGTTTTGACATAGTTTACCTAATCTGGCTTTGCAAAATAGTAAACAGGCTCTATTCTTTCACGTGATGATGTCTCAAGCATGTTCTATGGTGACATTTTAGTATAAACCTGAACATAAGAATAACTTTGATTAATTTCAACACTTTTCTTTATCTACTAAAATATTATTTAATATTTGTAAAATTATTATTAGTTTAACAAAACAAAGTTTTAAGAAATATTTATATAAAATAATGCTAGCAATTTTTTGTTCTCAGTGTATTTTATATTCAATATTCATGCACATTCATAAGACTGTTTACAAATGAGGAATCTAAGGTTTAGAAATACCACGTCAATTCCCAGAAGTCACAAAGCTAGCAAGTAAGATATGTAAGACTAAAAATCAATCATTTTTCTATCTAGGTATCTAGTAAGTGCTCTATTAAAAATGAATACATAGGGGCTGGATGTCTCAGTCGGTTGAGCATCTGACTTCGGCTCAGGTCATGATCTCAGTTCATGGGTTTGAGCCTAGAGCCTGCTTCAGATTCTGTATCTCTCCTCTTTCTCTCTCTCTCTCTCTCTCTCTCTCTCTCTCTCTCTGCCCCTCCCCTGCTTGCACACTGTCTCTCTATCTCTCAAAAATAAATAAATATTTAAAAAATTAAAAATGAATACATAAAACTCAAAGTACACTATTAACACGTGAAAAATTCATCTAGAGTTATTCTGATATTCTGTTTTTACTAGACTATTTAGGAACTTATAATAAATTTACATACCATTGGAATTCAAAGCTAATAATGACAATTGCTATCTTTTGCAATAGTTTTGATATTGTTGACAAGATTTCCTTCAGTGTTTCTGTTTGGTTGTTTGTTTTTAAGCTTGAGCAGAGGTCTCACCTGTCATGGGGCCTCTAAATTCTCAAATATTCTTTTGAGGCTTGATGATTCTTATGTCTTCAATAATCCTCTGAAGGATGTGAACATATCACTGTAATGGATAACAACTCTATCTGATAATATCCAAGAGAAAATACCTTGATATTGTAGCTGACAGGAAGAGTGAAAAATTGCCGCATGTAGGTTGCACTGGGATAAAATGATGCTTTCTGAGGAGCGGGAAAGGGCATCTTCATTATTCTAATAATGTGGTCCATAAATGGTTTTTGTCATTGCTATTAGATTACATCATTTAAAATGAATTGTATACTATATTTGATATGTCCAAAGCAGAGCTTATTAGCCAGCTACCTTAAGAAAACTATCTTTTGCAAAGTTTTCCACTCTGCCAATATTTTACCATTTTCTCAATAAGCAAACTCAAAATTTTGAATGGATTTCTTACTGTTTCCTTTTTATCAACCTCATTTATAATATATATGCATTTCTTGGAGATCCTATCTTCAGAGTGTTCTAGGCCTTTTCTGAACTGCTATGTTCTCACTGCTACTCTTCTGGTCCATGGAAATCATTGCTCCAGGCCAGGATTACTACAGTAGGCTCCTAGTCACTAGTCTTTCAGTCTTCTCAAATTACTACTTTCATGATGCCATGCTCCTAAGAACGCTCAATGACTTTTTCAAAGCTTCTTTGGTTACGTGCAGACTCACACATCTGTGGCCTCTGAGAAGCACCATATATAGATTTCACTTTACCTATACAACCAAATATAGTACTTTACCTAAACATATACTGTTTAAGACAGGATATTTCCCTCACTTTTATTACCACTCCCTAGGTATCCCCTCTTACATGACTTTGACCAAGCCAATCTTTTCACTTAAAATATATCCATCCATTAAAGAAGCTGTCTTTTTTCCATTGGATATTCTTTCCTGCTTTGTCAAAGATTAGTTGGCTGTATACCTTTGGGTCCAACTCTGAGTTCTCAATTCTATTCCATTGGTCTATGTGTCTGTTTTTGTGCCAGTACCATGCTGTCTTGATGATGACAGCTTTGTAGTAGAGGCTAAAGTCTGCGACGGTGATACCTCCCATTTTGGTTTTATTCTTCAGTATTACTTTGGCTATTCGGGGTCTTTTGTGGTTCCATACAAACTTTAGGATACTTTGTTCTAGTTTTGAGAAGAATTCTGGTGCAATTTTGATTGGGATTGCATTGAATGTGTAGATTGCTTTGGGTAGTAATGACATTTTAACTATATTTGTTCTTCTGATCCGTGAGAATGGAATGTTTTTCCGTTTCTTTGTGTCTTCTTCAATTTCCTTCATCAGTTTTCTAGAGTTTTCATCATACAGATCTCTTGTATCCTTGGTTAGGTTTATTATTCCTAGGTATTTTATGGTTTTTTGTGCAATTGTGAATGGGATCAGATTCTTGATTTCTCTTTCTGTTGCTTCACTATTGGTTTATAAAAATGCAACCGATTTCTGTACGTTGACTTTGTACCCTGCAACTTGGCTCAATTCTTGGATCAGTTCTAGTAGGCTTCTTTAACAGATGGTGTTGGGAAAACTGGACGGCAACATACAGAAGAATGAAACTAAATCAACTTCTCACACCATACACAAAAATAAACTCTAAATGGATAAAGGACCTGAACATGAGACAGGAAACTATCAACACCCTAGAGGAGAAAGCAGGAAACACCCTCCTTGACCTCCACCACAGCAACTTCTTTCTTGACACATCGCCAAAAGCAAGGGAATCAAGAGGAAAAATCAACTATTGGGACCTCATCAAGATTAAAAGCTTCTGCACGGCAAAGGAAACAATCCACAAAACTAATAGGCAACCAACGGAATGGGAAAAGATAGTTGCAAATGACATATCAGACAAAGGGTTAATATCCAAAATCTATAAGGAACTCACCAAACTCCACACCCAAAAAACAAACAACCCAGTAAAGAAATGAGCAGAAGATATGAACAGACACTTCTCCAAAGAGGACATCCAGATGGCCAACAGACACATGAAATGATGCTCAGCATCCCTCCTCATCAGGGAAATATGAATCAAAACCACACTGAGGTACCACCTCACGCCAGTCAGAGTGGCTAAAATGAGCAAATCAGAGAACTCTAGATGCTGGCGAGAATGTGGAGAAATGGGCACCCTCCTACACTGTTGGTGGGAATGTAAACTGGTGCAGCCCTTCTGGAAAACAGTGTGGAGGTTTCTCAAAACATTAACAATAGAACTCTCCTATGACCCAGCAATAGCACTGCTAGGAATTTACCCAAGGGTAAATTGGGATACTGATGTATAGGAGCACAGGTACCCCAATGTTCATAGCAGCACTCTCAACAATAGCCAAAACATGGAAAGAGCCTAAGTGTCCATCAACAGAAAATGGATCAAAAAGATATGGTTTATCTATACGATGGAATACTATATGGCAATGAGAAAGAATGGAATCTGGCCATGTGTAGCAACATGGATGGAACTTGAGGGTGTTATGCTGAGCGAAATAAGTCAGGCAGAGAAGGACAAATATCATGTGTTTGCACATATAGGAGGATTAGGAGGAACTTAATGGCGGACCATGGGGGAGAAGAAGGGGGAAATAGTGGGGGAGAGGGAGAGAGGCAAACCGTGACAGAGTTTGAATGATGAGAATAAAGTGAGGACTGATGGGTGTGGGGGTTAGGGGAGAAATGGACATGGAGGAGGGCACTTGTGGGGATGAGCACTGGGTGTTATATGGAAACCAACTTGACAATAAACTATTTAAAAAATGAAAAGTGATATAAAAAGTAAAAAAAAAAAAAATATCCATCCATCCACCCATCCATCCCATCCCATACATCTGCCCATCCACCTGTCTGTCCAAACAGTTCACATTTCAGGAAGAGGTCCCCACACCATGATATATATTAGAAATGCAGACTAAAATGTTCTTTTGTCCTCAAGATGTCCCCAGTGAAGTTGGGAGACAGATATTACCTAATTACAAGGCAGCATATAATACAAATAAGACATGTTATAAGAGAATGCGAAAGGGCTTTTAACTCAGTTTGCAAGAATGAGGGAAAGAAGGTGAAATTTAAACTAAATCTTACAATCTTCTCTCTTCTTATCTCTACCCATATAAAATCCTGCCCTTAAAAAAAATCTGACTCCACTTTTCTCAATGAAAATCTCAAGTCTAACTTCCTACATAAAACTGTCCTCAACAAAGTGAGCTGAACTAGAAAAGTATTCTTTCCACTAGCTGTCAAACACACTTTCAACATAGTAAGATCCTATGTCATATTGTACTCTAATATTTCCTTTTTGCAAGTCCCAGAACTATAGTCGATCCCCAGGAAATCACTAGCTTTGTCAAAGGCAGGCTGGTTCTCCTTCTTTGTTCCTCCAGTGCCTATTACAATGATGAATTACTTTTAAGTGTGCTAACATAAACACTCTTGAAGTTAATTAAATCATCTCCTCTTCCCAGTAATCCTCCAGCCACTACGGACACCCACGGGGACATCTGTGGAAATGCTACTGGAGGCAACCAGTAGCCATGTTTCTGCTGTGGTACAGGGCCCAAGCTGGGCTAAATCAGATTTCTTTTGAGAGTTTGAAATTGGGACATCAATGGACTCTACATTGGTCAAAGCTGCTTTTTAAAATTCCTGAATTATTAAGAATATTCCCGAGTTATTTATTTTTGAATTATTGCTAATTTGTACATATACCACATCAGTAATAATTCAGGAATAAAAATAAACAAATCTTTCCATCCCAATTCATCTCATTTTCAATAATCAGTCCAAACAGCACTCATAATGGTTTTTTTAATTAGAGAAAATTATAATGTTTGTCTCTAGAATAATAACTATGATATTTTTTATAGCACAATCACTTTTTTTACATATAAATGTACAGTTCTGGAACTTTTAAGACTTCCTTTTTTTGGCTTTTCTAATAAGGATATTTCATAATTTCAGTCCAAACTAAAATATATCCTCTAATCTGAGGAAAAAAGTCTCCAAACAAAGACACGTTTCTTTAAAAGAATGCATTTTCTTCCTAAAAATAATATGCAGTTTATGGGATAGTTAAAAAAAGAAAAATTATTCTTACAGCTACATAAAAGTTTATATCCAAGCAAATAAAATATACTGAGGTACAATGTAGGAGAAAAAAGTAGCCAACTTGACTTTCCTCACTATCAGATTTTTAATTAGCACCTGTAATATTTAAGAACATTCATAGATGGGGCGCCCGTGCGGCTCTGTCGGTTAAGCATCCAACTTGGGCTCAGGTTATGATCTTGCGGTTCATTGGTTCCAGCCCCACATCGGGCTCTGTGCTGACAGCTAGCTCAGAGCCTGGAGCCTGTTTTAGATTCTGTGTCTCCCTCTCTCTCTCTGACCCTCCCCTACTCGTGCTGTCTCTCTCAATACTCTGGTTTCTCTTCAGATCGCATAAATCTTTTGCCTTTTACTCGTGCTGTCTCTCTCTCTCTCAGAAATAAATAAAACATTTAAAAAATTTTTTAAAAAGAACATTCGTAGATATACTAAATATACAAATCATAGAACGGTAATAAAAAAGGTCGTAGCAATCTCTATTCTCTATGTATTACATAAATAAAATTTGACCTCCCCAATGCTGTATGATGGACAAAAGGAAAAGATGCAAATGCATCTACATTCAGTGGGAATGTAGATTAAAGACTGTGCTCTTATCCCTTATAGACGCATTGCCTAAAGTCACAAAGGACTTGAAGAAAAGAGATCCAGACTAGCTCCTCTCTCTTGTAGAAGAAGGGGTGAAAAATAAAGGTCAGGGGATTGCTGGTAAAGTTTTTTTTTTCACCCTGGAAAACATGATCTTTGCATATCAATTTTTGACAAAATCTTGGGAAAAATTAATTCTCAGATAGAAGTTTGTCCCAAGAGCTCATCAGTTGATCCTCTTGAATGTGTAATTGTAAAAATTACCAAGTTTCTATCTTAGTATGAGGAGGGGTGCCTGGGTGGCTCAGTCGGCTGGACATCTGACTTTGGCTCAGGTCATAATCTCAGGTCTGTGGAAGTCTCAGCCTTCCACATCGGGCTCTGTGCTGACATCGCAGAGCCTGGAGCCTACTGTGGATTCTGTCCTCCTCTCTCTCTGCCTCTCCCCTGCTCATGCTCTGTCTCATTCTCGTTCAAAAATAAATAAACATTAAAAAAATATATGAGGAAATCCTTTTGAGGAACAATGAGAATTACTTTTTCTAGTTAGGTAAATATTTTAGTATAGCAACTATTTGTGTTAATTTTTCTGATGTTTATGTTTTTGAGAAATGTTTGCTGATTTTCTTTTCACATGTTTCTGCAGTTACACAAAAAAGTCAAGGCAAGCTCATCACCTACCTAATTCGATGATGAGTTTAATGATTTAATTATAAAATAAACTATATTTTTTTCTGTTTATATTCATTCATTTAAAATCTCTTAACCTGAGTCTAAGGTATTATTGTTTTGTAGATGCTGATCATCAATGACCATATATTCCTTTCCTACTTACTCATTTATTTCCATATTTTAAAACCTAAAATGTTACATAAAATAGAATTATTTTTTGCACAAATTCTTCTTCCCCACATAAAAGTGTTCATTCTTTTATACTCATAACAACATTCTCACAATAATTTTTAGTATTTTTGTAATAAAAACACAAAATTCTATTCAGAATATTCTTTGTTGTTCCCATACTGTGTCAGATTTCAAAGGCAAACTCTGTGCTTTAATCTTCACCTAATATGAGGCACTTGCTTATTAGATTCCCAATAAAATGTTTGAAGAATGAGAGTATTAAAAATAATGAATAGATTCTGGTTAATTCCAATTTGACATTTCTTCCAATTTGGACTTTTTCTATTTTAAATTGCTCAGTATGACGATTCATATTTACCAGATTTATATTTTTAGAGCAAAAGTGTGCAAGTGATCCTAAAGGATAGTTTCTCTTCACTTATAATATTTAATTTATTTCATTGTTTCACTACAAATAAAATATCACAAACTTGGAAAGTAATATTTTACCTTTTATTTGTTATTATTCATATAAGTGAAAGTATCTAATCATTATGATGCCTTATGTTAAATTTTAATGCGCTAAAAAAAGGAAAGAAAACAAAGACTATTTTCAAAGGTATTTCATACATTTGTTAATGTTTATTACTTATTTTTGAGAGAGAGAGAGACAGAGAGAGAGAGTACAAGAAAGGGAGTTGCAGAGAGACAGAGAGAGAAGGAGATACAGAATTGGAAACAGGCCCAAGGCTCTTAGCTGTCAGCATAAAGCTGTGGCAGTTTCGAACTCATGAACTGTGAGATTGTGACCTGGGCCAATGTTGGACACTTAACCAACTAAGGCACCTGATGCCTTAATTTTCAAGGTTATTTTAGTCTAAAGATAAGACACTCAGTTTGTAGCCCATGTAAGAATTGCTGAGAGGTTTACACAGGGTTGTATGAACAACTCTGCATAGGTATATCTATATTCATTGTTCTGTGTTGAGGGGCCATTGATTTCCAAATATCTCAAAGAGATTTCTTAACAAAGAGAATTTAGAATTCCTATTAGAAAATATTATGAAGTTAATAATAAACACATTATAATATATTTGAATAATCTGAAAACAAAGAAAAAATGTTTTCTATCTGAAGGTTGAATATTTACAAAAAGCAAAAATTTAATAAAGTTATCCAGACAATTCAAGCCAAAAATTTTAAAACCCACATTCTAATAATAAAGAATTGGATAAATCTAGATTGGAAAAATTCTCTATATTGTTCTTCCTCTTGGCTTGGTTTTACTGAATTAAAATACAACTCTGAGTCTCAGTTCTCCTATGAAAGGACTGCAGTATCTCAATTCTTGCACTTTCTCAGCTTGTTAAATTGTTAAAAATATGTTATAACCAATTCAGTTTGGAATTTTTTACTTTTTTTCTTCCAACTATCACAACCTAATTTCTTCTTATATAGTTTAAATAACAGTAAACTTGGAAGGAATCTTTCAATTTTGCTATGGAATATCTTTTATTATTTATTTTTGACAAAAATTGTATATATTTAAGGTAATCATTGACTTATGATTATATTGTGAAATACCATAAGCTGATTAATTAACATATCCATAACTTCTCAGAGTGATCTTTTGTGTGTGTGTGGTGAGAACAGTTCAGATCTTATCAAATTTCAACTATATAATCCATTATTAATAACAATAGTCACCAGGCTTTACATTAGATCTCTCAAAGTTTGTAACTTACATCATATCTTGTCTTTTCATCCCCAAACTGTAGTAAATCATCATTCTACTCTCTCTTACTAGGAATCTGAGACATCTTAAAAAAAATTACACATTTAAGTGAAATCATGTGATATCTGTCTTTGTGTATCTGACTTGTTTCACTTAATATAATATATGTCAAGTTCATCCATGCTGACGTGCATGTCAGGATTTCCCTCTTTTTTTAAGGCTCAGTGATACTCTATTCTATATGTATGAATGGTAAAGAAAAGGTGATATATAACATTCATCTGTGGATGGATATTTAGGCTGTTTCTATATCCTTGCCATTGTAAAAAATGCTATAAAGGAATATGGGAATTGAGATATCTCTCTGAGATAGTGGACATATACCTAGAAATGGGATTGCTGGATGGTATGGTAGTTCTGTTTTTAATTTTTTGAGGAACCTCCATGCTGTTTTCTACAGTAGCTGAACTAATTTGCATTCCCACCAACAGTGCACAGGGGTTCCCTTTTCTTTATCATCATATCAAAAACGGGTATCTTTTCTATTTTTTGGTAGTACCCATTCCCACAGGTGTGAGGTGATATCTTTTTGTGGTTTTGATTCACATTTCCTTGGTGATTAGTAATGAGCACATTTTCATATATCTGTTGGCCATTTGTATATCTTCTTTGGCAAGATGTCTGTTTAGGTCCTTTGCCCATTTTTTAAAAAACAAATTTTAATGTTTTTTATTTATTTCTGAGAGAGAGAGAGAGAGAGACAGCTTGAGTAGGGGAGGGTCAGAGAGAGAAGGAGACGCAGAATCAGAAGCAGGCTCCAGGTTCTGAGCTAGCTGACAGCACAGAGCCCGACATAGGGCTCAAACCCACGAACCATGAGATCATGACCTAAGTCGGATCCTTAACCGACTGAGCCACCCAGGCACCCCTTTGCCCATTTTTTATTGGATTATTTGCGGGTGGGGGGTGCTATTGAGCTTTAAGAATTCTTTATACATTTTGAATATTAACACTTTAACAGATGGTTTGTAAATATTTTCTAACTTTCCACAGGGTGCCTCTTCATTTCATCAATTGTTTCTCTGCCCTGCAGAAGCCTTACATTGTTGTCCTGCTATTTAACTTTGCTTTTGTTACCTATGTATTCAATGTCATTTCCAAACACTTTTCACCTATGTTTTTTCTAGAAGTTTCATTGGATTTGGGTCTTATGTTTAAGTCTTTTAATCCTTTTCGAATTGATTTCTGTATACAATGTAAGATAAAGTTCCATTTCATTTTTTTGCATGTGGCTGTCCAGTTTTCCCAACATCATTTGCTTAAGTTGTAGGGTATGTTAACTATAGGAAAAACTATGAAGAATACTATAACAAACATATGTGTAACCATCAGCTTTGCCAAATCTTATCATTTTGCTGTATCTGATTGGGGCATTATTTAAAGGAGTGAAAGATAATAAATGAGTACCCCTTTGTTATTCCATTTCATCCCACATTTCCCGTAAGTAATCACCATCCTAAAGTTAGTGAATGTTATGCCTTACCATGTGTTTTATATTTATTACATATTCTTAAACAAAAGCAATTATTTTATATCTTTTTTATACTTTATATGAATGTTATCATACTATGCTAATGTTTCTTGACTTGTCCTTCTCTAGAAAAAGTTTGATAGTTATCCTCACTACTATGTAAACCTTCAATATGTTCATTTTGAATGCTATGTAGAATTTCATTAAATGCATCTTCCAGCTATTGACAACCCAAATAACCAGTATTGGTTTTTGAATCCAAGTAGTTAGAAAGCATATCTAATTTGAAAATACAAGGTATATTTACATTTAAATAGAATTAAGAAAAGCTACAAATACAAAGTTATTGCCTATTCAAAAAAGAAAAAAAAAGCCTCCCTGATATATTTTATTTTTAGAGGGTATCACATTCATGCCAGTGATCCCCCCAAACTGCTGTACATCAAAACAGGCTTGGGAGCTTTTGAAAATCCCAATGCCTAGCTCATACCCCATAATAATCAAATCAGAATGTTGGGAAGTGAAAGCCAGGCATAAGTATGTTTAAAAGGTCCCCAGGTAATTGCAAAATATAGCAAAGTTGGCAACCACTGAGTTATGCTGAGCCATTTTTTATTTAAAGTATTGAGGTTTCAATATTTTCTTCATAGCCCCAAGCACACTGACTAACTTCCATCACCTTCCTCTACTTTAGGACGGTTTCTCCCTGAGAAACTTTTTTTTTTGGTTCATTTTCTTTATACAGGTTACCCTGAAAACAACCTTATGAATATACCTTGAATGATATACCTTAATTTGACTTACTTCATCCTGCTCTCAGTTTTGCTCTTTGTTGTTGGTAAGTCCTTTACATACATTTATATCGTTATCAACCGTACATCTTGTGGTCCTAAGAATTTGAAACCAAGGCAGTGAATTAGCTCTGTAGAGTATCCAACACACTGGTACATGCAGAGAAACAAATTGTGTTTTTTTCTGAGAATGATTATCTTGCGGAGAATAAAAATTATAACTCTAAAATCTGGTGCCAAGTCTCTTAAATCAGATATAATACCTGAGCCATTTTATTGTACCTTGTTTTTATTCAACTTTACCCATTATATGCAGTTATAAATAGCTTAAATCATTTAACTAGTTTTTATTTAACTTCTTTCAGTTCATACTTTTATTCATATCTACTTAAATATAATCACATCTAAATTAAATAGAAGACAGTATACATATTTAGAGCCAACAACGTAGGCTCCCCAAATGTCTTATCTTTTGAACAGAGAACTATCTTCAGTACAAAGGAACTTATGTATTGAATTCAACCTACCCTTAGGAAGCCACGAAACCTCCAGCTGATAGTAGGAGCACACATTCTTTTCTATTGTCCTACATTTTGCTGATTTCTACTGCTTTCCTTACTTTCTCCCTCTCTTTCTGGCTTTCTCCATCATTTCCAAAGGTAAAATAAAGCGTGTAACTTATCTACATGTGGATACATAAGTTAATTGATGGAATTGATGGTGTGGTGGAAGGTAATCAGGTTACATGCATCACCAGTACACTTGGAAAAGCGCCTTGACACGATACAAAATCTTATTTAAGGCAGTTTGGATTATTTACTGAGAGGACAAACGTTGACATTCAAAGACTACAAACTTACTGTGCATTACAATTGCTACATACCCAAATTTTCCCATGAGAAAAGACCATCACTATACGTTAGGCCAAGCCAGTTAGTTTAAAAGTGAAATACTCTAATTCAAATTATGTCCTTTGTACATTGCTCTCCACTACGCCAACATTCTGCAGGAGGCAGTAATGCTTCTGAGGTAGGAAAGCCCAAAGCTAGTGACAGTACATCATGGCCATTACATGAAATCAAAGTGATATGCTTTTTGGAACGTAGGGATAGGGGTACTTTAACTCCAAAAGGACACAAATATGCTGTTTCTGGCTTTTGAAAATAACAACTTGTAATTCAGTGTTGTCTATTTTCAGCTGAAACTGTAGGAAATACTACTTTTCAGCAGCCTGATGTTCCAGGTGGAAGATATTAAGCCAGTGGTAAGTTCTTGCCCGCGGAGAGGTTGACCCAGAGGAAAAGAATCCAAATAGCTGAGTCACAGACACATGTGTATTTATGGGGTTCTGCTTCAGGGTTGTTTCCAGTGTTAGAGGGTCCAGTTCCTAAGCACGACTGTCACCTAGTTCAGTAGTGCAGAGGAATAGACAATTGACAGCATTTATGACATTGGTATCATATCTGAATGAAAAACAGAAAGGCGTTTATTTCTGCCTTCCATGTGGATGCTATTGATTGAAATGACATGAGGTTTTACTTTTGAAAGGAAGACAAACAACTCTTTTGGAGTTTAATAGCTTTTGAGTTTGACTTAATAAATTGAAAGTATATTCACTGATGTAAATTTCTAGAGAGCTTAAAAATATAAAACCATAAAATAGATGACAACCACAAAAAAATAATAATAGAGAGACAAATTGTTTTTAGAGGAGTATGAGAAAGGCAGAAGATTGCCACTTCGGTATCTAACAGCTTTGGTGCCAGTTTACCTCATATTCCTAATGAATTTGAAGACAAAATGTATTCTCACGCTTAAAGCTATACATTGATGTTTAATGTTATAGCATCTAATAAATATCTGCGTATCAAATTGCATTCTAGCTCCAAAGTTCACTCTGGGATTGCCTTTGAATCCACTAACATATATACAAATTATGTAAATCATAAACAGCACATGACAATATGGTGAGGAGGTGTGCAACTCTTTTGCGTATGCAGAATGACATTATCTAAACCCCACCTGTACTTCATAGCCGCAGTTTGTTTTGCCTATTTAAAGAGGATCTGTATTCCAGATTAAAGAAGTGAGGAACACCACCTAAGAAAACTAACATAACGTTTGTACGGTTTCATGTGTCCAATCAATAGTGCAACTTTAGTATCTTTATCATATACTATTTAATTATGTTCAGGTCTTGTGCTAGGCAATCTTAACATCTAGACTTATAAAATATATTGTTTATGCTACTTGAAATACACACTTGAAGTTAGTATGACAGAAAATCAGTGACACTAGCAAATAAAATACACTGAGGTATAGACTTAAATAAGAGGAAAGATAAGAAAAATAGGAAAGCAGTTTATAATTTAGAAATATAATATAAATATCTAGACATAGGGCTGCTACCTCTCCTAATTTAGGAGCTTTATCAGCCTGAAGCTACTTGAACAAGAAGTAGGAAACCATGGGGGAACAAACTCTAAGCTGGCCCAATATGGCTTACTTAACAAGAATGTTCTATATCTAAGGTGACAGTAGGATCTCAGTAATTGTGGAGAGAAGTGGTGGGTATTCAGGAACACTACCAACTGAGGGGAAATTCAAATTTCAAAAGTAAGAACATAACTAACAGATAACAAAAAACTATAAAAAGCTTTGGCCTTTTCTCACGGGGGCTGCAAAGTGTTGAATAGATGTTGTACCAATGCTACTATGAGATGGTTAAATTTAAACCAACTTCCTGTTTTAAAGATTTCAGAATAAAGAAACCTGGGGTTTTAAGTGACTTTTTCCAAGGTCACATAGATGAGTCAGTGGGAGAGACAGGTATAGCTGCTGAGTGACAGAGACAGCAGGAGCTGTAGACTTTTCTCCCGCTCAACACCTGCAAAATTGCCTAAACACCTCCAGCATGTAAGCCCTTCACTGGTGACACCATCCTAATCATTACAGATTGTCGGCAGAGATGACAATTCTGGAGGCTTCTACCTACACTCTGGTTGTTCCTTCATGTTTAAAAATAGTGCTGTTTAGATTACTAACATGTAAGAGGTGAATACCATAAGAGACAGTGGCCAAAGGTTTTTCATATCTCTTCAGACAAATTATTAGATGCGAAAACAAGGAAGGTTAATGCTGGTCAACAATTTCAACTGCACTTTCTCTGCCTGCCCCCCACTAAGGAATGCCTCGAGAGACTGTCTTCAAAATGCTAAAATAAATTAATCGGGAGTCAGTTCCTAAGACTTCACTGCCACATTAAGCCTTCTTAAAAGATTATGCCTGATTCACATACTTCTTTGATTATTCATTCATGTGGAATTTAAGACTACAAATCACATTTGTTACATTTTAGAAAATTCCCGTTGCATAGTTTCAGTTATATCAAAATGAAATAAATCATCTTTAGCCAAAAATACTTTTTAATCTTCAAGTTCCTCTGGGGATACTGTACGTTTCTATTCTCAGACTTCACTGAATTAAAATTAGTGTTTTGTGTTGAATGGAAAAGAAAATGTTTAGAAGTAACATTGATCTTGAAATAATGGGTCAGCAAAAAAATGGCTTTAGTTTAAGTGACTTACATTGCAAATGAATACACCTTCTTATCCAGTTTTAAAAAGTGAGTGTCCATAAAATCAGCTACACAAAAATAAAATTAATATGCTTAAAGTGGATTGTGATTTTGTTGTCCTTGCAGGAGATATCATGACATTAATGCAATATGCACAAAATGTGAACCTACAATTTTAGTTCATTGTGTTAAAAATTTATTTATTTTATGCGTATGTATAGTCCTTTTTGTTTCAAAGAAATGTCATACAGCACCTTGAGAATTAATCAATAGCTACTTTAGGTCCAACATTAATTGCATTGAGCATTATGCAATTTTGAGGTAAATTGTGAAGACATAATATGAGAGTGTCCAATGCTAATTTTTTTTTAGTTATTAAATAAGTGAGCATATTGGAATATAAAGTTAAACAATTTAACATACAAGTGAACAGATGATAATGTCAAAATCCATGTGTAATCAGAGTCCTCGCCCTAGTTTCCCTCATCCTCACTCTGTGATCCTATTCAACACCTGTATTTTTTGAGCACCTGATTCAGTGGTGTTCTGGAGCCGGCTCACGGAGGCTTGCAAGAGCTGATGTTACCTATTCTAACCCTTGCAAGCCACCATTGCCATCATGTGAAAATTTACACTACAGAAATTGGCAAAGAGTTTAAGTTATGCCTCTCCCTAGCCCCTTTACTAATACACCACTACAAATTATTCAGAAAAAAAAATCTGTGCGGCAGTGCTACAGACAAAAAAAAAAAAAAAATTAGCAAAACCGTAGCCCCAATTCTTAACATGCTTATTTGAAGAGATCGAATTAGAGAGATGAGGCTTAAAACTTAAAAGAGAAAAAGTCAAAGCCAATTTTGGCAGCTAACCCTTTATGATTTGGAGAATGAAAGTGCCATTATCAGAAACATATCATTCAGGAAGGACATTGATTTGGAAAGTCTGCTGGGACCCGAGTTGTTTGCCTAAGAATGAAATTCAGTGGAAAGATCAGGAGAACTGAATATGAGAGTTGAAATCATCCATGATAACATTTTTATCCATGACAATAGTTCCCCAAATTGTCTAACCATTAAAATTAACTGAGCTCCTCAAAAAAATGTTGATGTCTGCATACCAGCCCCAGAGACTCTGGCTTAATTGGTCTGGAATGCGGTCTGAGCTTTGGAATATTTTGAAGGTGCCAAGTGATTCTAATGTGCAGACATGTTTGAGAAACTCTGGTCTATGACTCAAACATTTAAAAGTCTTTTAATGCCTTAAGCTCCTGAAACACAGGGAGAAATGGAGACATCACAAGCTTTAAGGCCTTTCAGATCCGTCCCTCAAAGCATGCTAGTTACTGCCATTACTCACAGCTAAGGTAAAAAAGCACTCCTATTTTCTACAACAGAAGAGGAGTTCAGTTAAATAAATTCAGTGGCTTTCCACTACCCCCACACTTTAACAGTTGGTAGTCAGAGAATCGTGAGAAAAAAGTTAGTTGTTCTTGGTCGAAACTGAAATGTGATGTCACACTTACACAAAGCCATCCAAAATAAAATGTCTCATACCTGGCATAACACATGTCTAACTCACCAAATATAATACCATAAATATTTTTGAAGTTGTGGTGGAAGAAGTAGCTCAATCACTTCCTAAGTGACACTTCGTAGAGAAGAGAATTACCTCCTTAGGCATGTGCTCTCCCCACAGAGAGAATTCAAGATTATAAACAATCAGCTTGATTCTACACTTTGAATTCAAGAGAGTACAACAAACAACAAGCCAGGGAGAGGGCAGAAACAGGTCTGACACACAAGGATTTCCAGCACTTAATATGCGTTTAAAATACAAATTCTGATTCAGTAGTTTTGGACATGAGATTCTCCATTTTAACCAAGTTCCCAAGTGACGCTCTTACTGTTGAAGTCTATAAGTACATGCACCTCATTTTGAACAGCAAGATGGTAAATGCCCAGAATAAAAAGTTTGTTGGATCCATTAGATTCACTCCCTTTACACCTTAAAGGGTCCATGGAAATACTGGGCTCAGATGGAGAATATTATAATACACAGTAGGAGGGACTATCTTCCCCACCAACCCCCTGCCAAAATCACCACATTTCCTCAAAGGTGCAATTAGTCATTGTTAGCAAAGAATGTTTTCTCAAGTATTGGCTTAAGCTGGTCATGAATCTACACATGACTCTGTATTATTTATTCATATATAAGTAGATGTCTGAGGGGCGGGTGGAAAGGCCAAACAATCCATCAGCATTAAGAATTCAAATTTAACTGATGCCAGAATTACAGAGCGTATCTGCTTTACACTATATGCACCAAAGTGATCGATGGCATCCTTTCTGCTCAAACATTTATTTTGTAAACATGAAACCAAAATATTGAAGTCTCTTCTCATTATAAGTATTTGCACAGAGCAGTAAGTAGATTTGAGCGTTTAAGCCAGGGAGGACCCCAGTACACAATGAAAATTAGCCCATTAAGACAAGTGCAGTCACTGACATATGAAGCAAAGCAAATGATTAAAAAAAAAAAAAATTGCTCCTGTGGCAGCTTCATAGTGTGATCAATGGTATTCACCTTCCTCTCTCAGTGTAACCAGAATGTCTATCAAAACCAGAAAACGGAAGGCTTCAGAAGCATTATGTAGCAAAAAAGGGAGACTATTTTACCCATTAGTAATAAATGCACCTGCTGAGCAGAACACAGTTATACCTGAAAAGGTTCCACAATTCTCTTTTGCTTGGCTCTGCCTGCTACAAGGGAGCCAGTGTGCTAAAGAGCATTTTGTAAAAGCAAAAGATTTTATATAATTGACTTTACTGGAATTAGAAGACAGAGTACAGTATGCTCAAACTGAAGCAGCCCGACTCTATGATGATGGAAAATTGCACAATTTAATAGCCAGATATGGGGACTGTGCAGTAATAGAAGTAATCAAAGGTTGGACATACTTAAAGGAACAAATCTGTTACTCTCCCCTTTAGTCTGGAGAGGGGACTGATAGTGGATTATTTGTAAGAGAGTGCTTGGGCACATCTTCCTAAATTTGGGCGGCATTCTTAGGAAAAAGAGGATTTAGAAAGGGACAAGTGGAAGTATCTTCATGTTGGTGTGTCTCCTGGAAATTTGATTCCTGTATTCAAAGGTTCTACATGATATGAAACACTTACAAGAGATATATTTAATTTATGGCAGTTATTTTCCCATCCTCTTCTACTTGGCCACACCAAATTTCACCTTCATTAAGGACGCTATCTTACTCTTTCTAACACATATTTTTCTATAGAAAGGCAACAACTAAGCCGTATTTAGGGTGAAAGCATATTAGCCTTTCTTGAACATCTGGTGGAAAGTGAAGTTTCAACAGTAGCAATTTATACATCTGTACCATCTTGGGGGAAATGTGACTCGAGTGATTTAATAGCAAGAAGGAGCACTGATTTACACTGCAGCTTTCACCCTGTGAAAACCAAAAGTATCAGGATCGCAACCTTGGATGATCTTAACGCAATCTTGATGTTACCAGGATTCAAGTGATAAAAAAAAAAAAAAAAAAAAAAAACATTTTATAGAGGACAAAAACACATTTGATCAAACCCAGAAGTTTAAATACAGAAATTTTGATGGCCCCAGAAATGCTTTCAAACTCATTCGAATCTTGTCATAACCCAAACCTAACAGTATTTATAATGACTCAGACTAAGTAGTTTAGCTTTGGATTATAACTAAATTGCCTGTTAAACACATATAAAATGAATTTTAGTAAAATGTAAGTATATGTGACAGCTCAATTAGTATGATTTATATACTTCAAAATAATTATACTATTAAGGTAGGCAGGATACCGTCTAGTTTTATTCACATCAAAAATCTTTCTCATGCTTTGGTGAACTTAAACTAACCAGAGCATTATAGAAGAATGAACACTCAAGGGCTCTTTATCTGCTCGAAGACTCAAAATGCTGTGTCGTATCCTTGTGCCTCAGTTTGCTCATTTGTTAAATTATTATAAGTATAGAATTTGTTTTTATTTTCTAAATAATCCCACAGGCATTAAATACCTATGTTTATTTTAATAAATACATAAGTTTTTAAGTTAAAGCTCCTCTGTGTTAGCCAAAACAATATTTTATTAAAATATATAGACATGGTAAATTCAAGCTAAGCTAAAGAAAAAAGAAACAGTATGAGCCTCTTATGCAAAATCCTTACCATTTGGTAAGTTAAGAAAGGCTGCCTTAAGTCAAATGTTAATGTCCTGTGTTCCTCAAGAAGCACCAAGTTCACCAAGAGAAATAAAGAACTCTCAGAATAAAAAACACAGACTCTGAATTTTCACTAGAATTACTTTTTTTTTTCAAATGCTGGTAAATTTACTTTTCTCACATAAATGAAATTGTAGCTCTTCACAGAACTTTTAACTCAGTACAAACCTAGAAAATTCACTTTTCTTCCTCCTTCCTTCCCGTTCTTCTCTTTCCTCTCCACCTATTCTTCAATCATGCCCAGGAGAGGAAGAAGAAATGTTCATATTAGAAATATTTGTCTTGTTCTATCCACTGATATACTGCTACTACTATATACTACTCTATCAGTGACTAGTGTAACAAATCCATTTCTGAATTTTAATGTCCTCCCCACCTCCCACCTTCCCCATCTCACCAAAAACTCTGGTTTTTATCATGAATCCTGATCTTCATTGATGGGATCAATGTTCCTTCAAAGTCAGTAACTGAAATTCTTTCAAGCCTTCCATTCCCTCATCCATCAAACATCTGTTGAATTGCCATGTATTAGGGAGTCCAACACCTCTTCAGTATGTCTCAGATCTTATTTGTGCTTTCTATTCCCGTTGCCTTGGTTCAGACTCCTTCCTAAGACAAGCAGTGAGTGTAGCTTCTGAAAGCCCACTCCCACCGAGTTTATTCTCCCTGAGACTTCAAGGCTAATCTTTCTAAAATGATATCCAATCACCACTACTTTTCCTTTAATGACTTTCTATGAAGTAAAAATGCGATTTTCAAATTTTTGTGTTCAAGAGGATGATGACTGAACAAACTTGGAGTGATAGCAGAGCGTGCTTTAATATGTATCTCAGATGATTCTAATACAGGTGTTTGGGAAGCACACTTTAGATAAACTGCTTTAGATCTAGGGGTACAGCATATGGATAAGAGCACTGGAAATGATTCATAATTTTGTTAAAATGTGAATGTCTTTGAGACGACTTAAAGAAGCACTGAGGTCCATAAAGGCTTGCTCTGACTCACTCCATCACCATTTGTTACTAACTCTGTTTTCCCTCAAGCTCAACCTTCAGCCTCATCAGGCCTCTTCCACAAAGACAATCATTATTCCTTGTTTCTTGTGGATTCTTGAGGAGATACTCCATGCACTATCCAAGTCTACTCACTAGGAACTGTTTATCTTCTCTTTCCTCAAACTTCCAATGCCTTCTTTCTCAACCTCATCTTAGATGACGACTTTGCTATCTATTTCACTGAGAAAGTAGAAGCACCCCACATTTATGAGCTACCTTCCTTCCGTGTCCATATCCTCAGTCTTTCCTCATCATTCTGATTGACTTGCCCATTCTCCTGTCTAAAGACATGCTCTGGATACCATCCTCTGCGTTCTAGAAAACCATCTTTTCTTGCTGACTCAAGAGTATTATTCCAGCAATTATCCTCCATCCAGTACCACTTAAGTTGTCTTTTGAACTGATCATATCACACTTAGAAAAAGAAAACAAAAACTAAAACAAGCCAAAAATCAATCTTGATCCCTCATCCCACTCCAGCTATTACATTTTTCTGCTCTTATTTATAGCAAAAAAGTTCTCAAAGTTGATTACACTCCTTTCTCCAGCTTATCTCTTTTGATTATCTCATGAACCCCTTCCAATAGGTTTCATGCTCATTTCGCTTCACTGAAACCTCTCTTATCTATGTCAACAGCGAGCTTTTCGTTACTAAACCCTATAAGAATTCTCAGTCCTTACCACACTTTCTCCTCTGCCTCTCTTCTCTGAAATCTGTATTTTTACTGCTCGTTGTCCTCTTGATTTGTTTGTCCAACTGTCTCCTCCATACCTGCAAGTAAATGTCTGATAGGTTTCTTAAATTTAACATATACCAAGCTAGTCCATTATCATCTTCCCCAAGCATCAACCTGTCTACCTTGGACTCTCTCTCTCTTCTGTGTACTTCCCCAGGAAATGGCACCACCATGGTCTTTCAGAATCAAAATCCAAAAACCTTTGGATCATCCTTGGGTTTTCTCACACATTACTTCTAATCTCTCATCAAATGTTTTACTTCCAAAATAATTTGAAAATCATTCTATTTCTGTGTAACTACACTGCCACCGTGCTACCAAACTACCATCATCTCAGAGACTTCTCAAATGACCTCTCATATTATTAATACAGAATCCAGAATGAGCTTTTTAGAAATGAGAGGTGCCTGGGTTGAGCATCCGACTTATGGCTCATGGGTTTGAACCCTGCATTGGGCTCTGTGCTGACAGCTCAGAGCCTGGAACCTGTTTCTGATTCTGTGTCTCCATCTCTCTGTGCCCACCCTCACCCTGCATTCTATCTTCAAAAATAAATAAACATTAAAAAAATTAATAAAAATGTAAAGTAGATAATTATCATTTCTCTTTATCACCTAGTATTGAATCTCTTAGTCTTGTCACTTTTTATTAACCACTTTCATACTCAACTTTTTTTTAATTTTTAATGTTTTATTTATTTTTGAGAGAGACAGACAGACAGTGATCAGGGAGGGGCAGAGAGTGAGAGAGAGGGACACAGACTCTGAAGCAGGCCCCAGGCTCCAAACTGTCAGCACAGAGCCCAAGCGGGGCTTGAACTCACAAACTGTGAGATCATGACCTGAGCCAAAGTTGAACGCTTAACCAACTGAGCAACCAACCCAGGTGCCCCACATACTCGAATTTCTTGAAGAGAAAATTCATCATCCCTTACACTTCATGACAGTACATAGTCTAGGTGCAGTACAGGGATAATGTAAATATTCTCTATTAAATGTCTCTCAAATACAAGACATATTACCAGTTACATATATTTTTGACTAGTGTCCTAATTTATTCGTGAATAAACCATGCATAAAATGATCCTTTGTTCAATGTCTTGTGCACTTAAATTAGTTTTGTATTAACAATTAGGTTACATACCTTGTTTCCATATTTATAAGTTCCTCACATTGGCAATGAGGTGAATAAAGCTGTGAATAGACCCTGTCCATAGAGAAAGTTTCTAAGCATTCTTTTGTGTACTTCCCGCAAAAGTTTAAATACCTAAAGTTACAAGCCTGCCCACCCTGACATGGTCATTCTGCATCTAAGGAGACAGGATTAAGGAATAAAATTGGGCAAAATATGCAAAAGAATTGCTCTGAAAACATAATGTAGATAGGGAAGCTTTCTAAATGATTCATTTATGCATGCTTATGAGTGCAAGTGTGTGTGTGTGTGTGTGTGTGTGTGTGTGTGTGTTTATGTTTATAGGATCTAAAAAGAAATTGGGTCAAAAATATCCCTATTGCCTAATTAATGCCTGAGTGTCTTCCTTATGTCCCTTATCAATTTGAGACTGCATTGCTTCCATTTGTTAAGTTCTAGTTATTATTTCTTTTTCATATTGCTCCAAAGCTGCTTATAAATTTAATAATTAGATATGCGGTTACACTTGACAGTTTAATTTGTTTTAATGAGGATAGTACCATACCTGTTTACACAAAAAGAAACATTTTGCTATGACAAAACCACATTATGTTGTCTTCTCAGATATCTACTTAAACATATATAATATATTAATATTGATTTACAAAAAGGCATTATTTATAGAAAGCTAGGGAGAAAGGAAGTGAGAAGAGAGGAAGGAAGGAAGAAGTGAAGGAGGAAGGAGGGATGGAAAAAAGGAAGGAAAGAAGAAAAGAACTCAAATTGTAACCAAACACTTCAAACTGAATCCATTTTCTCTCCTATTTTCCAAGCTTTCAACAACTAAGCAGATATTGAATTCTTTGCCACTGAGCATTTTTTATTAGACTTCACTTTTAATATTATTAAATATTCCTTAAGTTATGGTGATAGTACACTGAAAATGTGGAAAAGTGCAGTATCTCAGAGGGCCTCTTATTTGTACACAGAGCTGTGCTACTTTTCCCATTATGACTTTCTACAGGTTTCTCATTCCCTAATGGTTTGCTTTTTCTCCCTTTGCTTTTTCTCCTTCAGACATTCTGTCTCTCATGTCTGTAACTGATAAAGCCATACCATTTTATGGACAGGGGCACTTTAATCGTCCTTCAAAGCTAATGGCAAAGGGGTGATCCTGTGAATTACCCTGTCTGCCTGTCTTTCTAAGCTTTCTCCACTTTGTGCATCAGTGTCCGGTGAAGCCCTTTCTCTGGTGAAGTTCTATCTTTCTCTCCCTTTCCTCTCCGTGTTTGTGTTTCACAGGAATGTTTCTATTCTTTCTGTGATTAGGCAAGTACTGATTAATGCCACTTCTATATTAGTATAATTGCTTCCAGAATTAAAAGATATGACAGACCCTTCCTTGCTAGTTTGAGTTGTGGCATCTGTAGGTATGTATATATACGTATAGATGAGAATGATAAAATAACAAGAAAATAAACTCCAAAAAGAAACAGTATGACTTAAGGCGCTCTTATACTTAGAATTATATATATATATATATATGTATGTATGTATGTATCCTTCTGTTGAATTTTAGTACATGTGCACACCCAACACATGGCTTGCCATATTTATCCAGTGCCTACTCCCTAAAATTCAGGCACTTATATAAGATGCATTAACTCGATTCCCTAAGTGCATTACCACTAGTCACAAAAATAACTGGAAATCTGAAAGTGCTAATGCATCTTTGAAAAGTGCAATATTCCTGAAGAGTATTTGGTGACTTACCAGAATCTGGGTCAGTTTAACTGTGAAGAAAAGCTCACCTCAGCAGGGCCACACTCAATAACGCACACAAACACATCTCTGTTTTCTGTTATGAGGTAGGAAATACTAAAAATGTGAAATCTTAAATACCTGGAGGAAAAAGCCAAGAGGGGCGGATCACGTGGCTTTGTACAGACAGGAGCTTTGACATCCAAAAATACTTTTGGAAGCTCATGTAGGAATTAACATTAAAGATTATATAGACACACGATTGGGTTCAAATCCTACCAATTCTACTTCTCTCTGCACAACCTGGACAACTGTTTTATCTCTCTAAATCTAAACTTCCACAGCTATAAAACAGAAACATAATATTTGGTCCTTAGGTGACTTAGAAGGATTAGTTTTTTTTAAACAAATACATGTGAAGTGCACAAAACACACTGGATGGTAAATGGTAAGTACTCAATAAAAGGCAGCCTTTATTAATGTTGTTCAACTGTTAATATCTAGTATGAAGAAAATACTTCTATTGAGAACCTAGGGGGAATGATTCCCTAATCCAGTAAACCAGACCACCATAGAACTTTGTCTAGCACTTCAAAATATTGTTACTTGCACATAAAATGTATCTGTGTTTTCTACTTCATATTTTTAGCTACAGCTTTAAAAGGACTGATCAGTTAGTACATGCCTTTTTCCAGAGAGGAGGGAGGCAGTGAGAAAAGGTGATTGTTAAAGTGTTACCTTGACAACAAAGAGAACCAATTGTGAAATAAGCAAAAAGACATTCTTAGCAGTTACATAGCTCCTACAAGTTTGGCTAAAAACAGTCCATTTCATTTAATCGATCTTCTAGAGATATTGTTGAAAAAAGATTACTGCTGTAGATTTACTAAAGGAATGTGCCGAAATAAAAGTTGGCAATAATTTTAATTCCACCATAATGGATCTCAAGTTGATCAGCTTGTATGTGTGTAATGACTCGATATGACTGAAACAGGGACACGCTTTTAGTTTTGCGTTGCAGTAGCTAACATATATGCCATATTCGATTTGCCGGAGATGATTTAAAGCAATTTACTTATCAGGAACACGTTTCATCTTCATAACAATCTTATGAAGAAAATCCTGTTACTGTCCCGTTTCACAGGTAGGACAACAGAGTTTAATTAGCTTGCCCCAATTTACATAGCAACTAAGTGACATAATTAGAATCTGAAACCTGGTATCTAGTTCCATCTTGTATCCTCATAATCATTTTACTATTTTCAAAAGACGATATAGAACAATAAAAAAGAGAATGTGTATAGGTTCAAGATCTGGATTATTTTGTGGTGCCCTAAAATTATATTTCTTTTTCTAAAATTATATTTCTTAATATAATATTTTTACTGATTTAAAATAGAAATATAGTTCATCTTTGTCAGAAGGAAAAATGAATCTATGTTACAATTTTGCTTTGTTGATTTTCCTACTTGAAGTTATAGACTGTGGACATCTGTGGCCAAGTTTCAATATTGAAAATGATTCCAGAACTCTCATCTTTGAAAATCGTTTTTTCTAGTTAAAAACCTGAGTTTTACGCTGAAGTGTCCAAGCCGATTTTATTATTAGAACTGTCTCAAACTCAGTAAGCATTACATGGGAAGAAAGAATTTGAGAGCCACGTATTTATGCACTCTCTATATCTTTAAAAATTATTGTGAGGATTGATAACACTAAATAGTTTCTAAAAGTATTAAACATCAGTCATTATTGTTAGTTATTATACTTGAAACTTTATGATTTCTAGTTGTATATAGTCCATTTAAATACTGTTATGTGATCTTGAACTTACAAAATTTTTTCAGTATATTTTATACATTTTTGGTTTGCCGTTTGATTTATTTACAATAGGTCCTGAGGAACTTCTAACGGACAACTGTAGTTTTATGTATAGTCTAAGATATTAAACCACAGCAGCTTATTTAAGCTTCCTTCAGATTTCACAGAGATACTAAGTCTTATAGAAAAAATTACATCATTTATGATTATTATCTATACGGCAACTTTTGAAAATTATATTGGTAGAGATGTTAATGAAAAGATAAAGCAGATGCATAGCATATATTGAAAAAAATAGCAGGCAAAAAGAAATGAAGTATTAGCATTTTCCAGTTTTACTGTTAATAATCTGCTAATATAAATATGAATGATAAATTAATAATAATGAAGGTATTATATGTTGTTTTAAAATTTCTACTGGCATATATATAGAGAGAGATAATCTATTTAGAAGCATAAGTTAGAATTATTATAATGAATACTATTAATAAATGCATACTGAAACTAAACTTGTATATCTCTATTAAAATTCTATCAATAAGTCCTGCATAATACATTTATTAGAATTCATGTTTCAATGTAACTAGTAATTTACTGCATACAATGTGATAAATGACAAAAGATGAGCCCTTCAAAATCATTCTGTATGTGTCATTAGCAATTCACTTCACATTCTTACCTATACAACATATCTCCAACCACTTAGCTTTCTAAAGAGAGCCCAGTTCAAGTTATTAATATCTTTTTTTTAATGTTTGTTTTTTTTTATTTATTTCTAGGAGAGAGAGAGAGAGACAGCGTGAGGAGGGGAGGGTCAGAGAGAGAGGGAGTCACAGACTGAAACAGGCTCCAGGCTCCGAGCTGGCAGTCAGCACAGAGCCCGACGCGGGGCTCTAACCCACGAACCGCGAGATCATGACCCAAGCGAAAGTCGGACGCTTAACCGACTAAGCCACCCAGGCGCCCCAAGTTATTAATATCTTTATTTAAATGCAGATTTTTACTTTTCCCTGGGGACTAATAAAGCTTCTCCCACAATGCTGCAAAGAGAAAAGCAAAGTTTCATTCATATAGTATCTGTAAAAGAAACAGATCTGGCTCTTTATCTCCTATGAATATGTAGATTCTATAGGTTTGCATAGGTTTTTCAATAACAAGCATTGCAGAAATAAGTGTCTTAATAAAAGACAAAAATCCTTAACTCTTTAATCTCGATGTCCACATACCAATCACAACTTTCACGTCTATCAAATCTTAAAAGATCAAAATAAAATTTCCATTTATTTAGCTTTATTTAACATCAACATTTAAGGAAATTGGATATGACAATCAACAGATTCAGTATATTAATATAAACCTAGGTGTAGATAATCTCTGGACATTTTTCATTATCATGACCAAATTTAATAAAACAACAGGTTTGCATCCATTTCTCATTTTGGCTTATCCATCTGCCTGGGCAAACCATTGTATGACTCAGGGAACACAGCTCCAGGGCACATAGAACATAAAGACAGTCCCCAGTGAATAAGATGGCTCTTTTTTCTCCAAGTTCATACAGATGTTAGATGTTTTGAAGACATGATTTAAACAGAGAAAATGAGAAAACCACAGAAAAACGTAGAGAATCATTTCTGCCATCTGATGTACTTACTAATCTGAAACTATATATAGTAGACTGAACAGCAACTGATAGTATAAGTTATATTAAGCACTAGTACATATTTGCTGAATTGAAAATTTGAAAGGAATATGTAGTCAATATTTGGTTATAAGGGTCTTGAGTTTTCATAGAAGAAAATATTAAGTAAATTAAAAAATCATAAAAATTATGGTATAAAATATACCCACATCCAAACATATCAATAATAGCTATTGAATAAGATTAAAACACAACATAAATTTAGGTTTAATATGCAGAAATTTCACTTCAATAAAATTATTTAAATGACTGGAATTAAAAGGTAAATGGGATTGATTTCTTGGCTCATCACTGTATATCCCTGAATCAACACATAATTCTTACACTGGTAGTTACGATAGTTAACTCTCTATCTCTTTTATCCAGAGATGAAATTCCAGAGTTCTGAAATGTTTGTCCCTATGGTTTATGTTCTTAGCACTAATGAATTCTGAGGTAGAACAGAAAACGTTACCTAGAGTCCCCTTGCAAGAGTTTCATTGCCATCCCAAAGAATAATTGAGCTTTGTCTACATCTACAATTTTTTCCTACTGATAAATATCATTCTGAAACACTATGTCACAACAGATAGGTATAAAATATCACCTATCAATAAGTTAGATGATATGTGAAGGCTCTCAGACTGGTAGAAAAGATGAATTCTATAAAATTTTGAAGGAAAAGAGACTGCTGAATATAACAAGATGCTTTCTTCATTATACAAGTGTTATATGCTTATGGCATAAAGAAACGCATTTGTTGTTGGTTGTGGAGACTATCTAGATATAAGATTAGCAAATATCTGCCAGTTTTGCTAAAAGAGACCATATGTATAAAGCAGAGTTGTTGGCACATAGTAGATGCGCAGAATATGTTAATCACCTTCTTACACCCCTGCTGTCACTGTCACTTGAAAATAGGTTTGCAGAAAATATGTTTCCTTATAGGGTTTTTTTTTTTTATCATGATATTTTATTACATACTATTCAATTCTTAAACAGTAGGTTTTAAAACTTCTAGATTCTCATAGATGTCTAAATTCATCCATTCCGAGACCAACCATTCGGAACTAGCACACTAGTTTTTGCAGCTTTCCAATTTTTCCAGTATGAATATATTCTTTTTCTCCCATCTTCCTTTTCACTATATTTTCTTATCTTTATTCTTCCTACATTCACACAAGGTAGATGAAAGAGAGTACAATGAACATATATTTGATATGAGCTCTACTTAGTAAGGTGTCCTCAAAATGGCTTCCTTTCAGGAGAGAAAATCCTCAGATCACCACTGAAGTCCCAACAGCCGCATGCCCAGAAAGGGAGGTTTAATGTTTACTTAGTCACGATGAACTGTGAACATTAGTTCAACTTGATACTACAAAAAAGCATTAGCACCAGATACTCTTTCTCTTTCTCTCTCTGAATTCAAGTGTCTCAGTTCACCTCCAAGTCTCTTCCATAACTGAGCCCTGTCTCCTGACTCTTCCCTTGTCCTTTATATTTTACTGTCTTTGAGTTAACTCTTCAACTATTCTGCCTTTTTAGGTTTATTGTTGGTTTTTTCCCTTTCAGTCTGCAGCCTTCTTCAATGAGCCCCTCACTTGCTGCGAACTGGGTCCTCTTTCTTTTTTTAAAATCTTCTCAAAAGTTTTTCCTAAGACAAATGCCCTAGGACATTATCGTGACCTCACTTAAAACACAAACATAGCTTTATGAGGCCAAAAAATTAGTTGTTTGCTCAAATATTCTTGATGCAGCCCAGGAATTTGTTCTGTCCACTCTCAGGTACAAATTCAAAATACTATCACTATTTACCCCAAATCTTCTCCTCCAACAGGAGAGTTGTATTTTTTAAATCACTAAAATATTATATAACATTAATATTACCCAAACTATTAGGCTAGTTTATATAAAGATAGATAAAACACAATTTTGTTATAAAAATAACTGTCAATAGAATTACTGTTATATGCATTCAGTGAGAGGTTCCAATCTTGTTTTTTTCTTTTTTAATTTTTAATGTTTATTTTTGTGAGGTAGGGAGGGGCAGAGAGACATGGAGACACAGAATCTTAAGCAGGCTCCAGGCTCTAAGATCCGAACTCTGAGCTGTCAGCACAGGATCTGACATGGAACCTGAACTCACGAACCACAAGGTCGAAGTCGGATGCCTAACCAACTGACCCACCCAGATGCCCCCAATCTTGTTATTATATTTGATGATCTACAATCCTTATTAATGATAACTATATTAAACTATTGTCAGATTAAGTAAAATGATACTATAAATATTTTTAAATGAAATAAATATACATTTTTAATAGTGGAGATGCATTATATTTCCAATATTTTTAAAGATTTTAATAACAACATCTCTGCTGCAAAGAGGATTTAACGTATACCTCTTAAATGTCAGTGCTATGAAACTTAGCAAATGAGATGCTTGCCTCTTTCTCATATCACCTATGAAGATAAGTATTTTTTAAGGAGTTGATGTTAATTTTTTTAATGTAAAACATGATTTTATTCATTAACTTCATTGTCCTTCCTAACTAAATCTGTTAGCAAATCCAAAAAAGACTGGTTTGACTCAGTAATGACGGCATTGTTTTATTATCACAAACTAGGAAACTAGGAGTGTCTTTTGGAGAGTAATACCCAAAAGTATTGTCAGGAAGGAAGGTCTGACATTAACTTGATGATATCGATATTACTTAGATCCTCAATTTGTCAAATAATTATCTCTGCTTAAAACATCACTTCTTTGGATATAAAAATTCTTAGACCATATCTATTTAAGTAAGCAGGTGAAATATTATGGGTAACTCAGTTTTGTTAGCTTTCTTAAGAGTTATTATTCAATGACATGAATTATAGAGTGACTAATTCAATAGTCATTTTACTTAAACAATTAACTTTATTTCATTTATTTCAGTCATTAGGAAGAATGAAAAGTAAAATTTTGACATGAACAGGGAAGGTCTTCAGTACGTATAAGTGTGTGTGTGAAATAAAACAGTATCATAAGGCCATACAATTTATTAGGAAAGGTTTGGTTAGAAGCAGGTACTCTAGTCAGATGCACCTAAAAGCTGTGGATGTCACCTATTTATAAGCTATATGACTTAGACAACTTACTCTCTGAATGTGTCTTCTCATCTATAAAACTAATAACAGTATCCAATTAAGAGGATTAGTGTGAGGATTAAATGAGATCATAACACTCAGGCACTTCACAGTATGTATTTCATATCTGCTAATGTCATGACTAGTTATGATCATGATCTCATTTATGGGAATTTATGCTTACCTAAATTAAATGAGAATTGATGCTAACTTAAATTCTCTGAGATTGGAGATAGATTATAGGTCAGTTACAGATATCAAAGAAGAGTTATCCAACAAATATCCCAGGTTTGGATTACCTCTACTGTTACTGGCTATATGGCATTTGGCAAAATGCTTTATTTTTCTGCACCTTGGTTCCCTCATTTGAAAAGTAAGGACAATAATAATACCTATCTGAGGCTGTTTGTGAAGATTAAAAGAATCACCATGTAAAACATTAATTATAGCACCTGGCATATACACTTTCCAGCAAACCATACTGAATCATTTTATCATATATCATATATATATATATATGACAAAATAACAAGAAAAATCACACTCTACCAACCCTCTTAAAATACAAAAATGTGATTTATTTTACATAAACTCATAATTCTTTTTAGCATGACCTTATACAACCATGAAACTATAAAGGGATTATTATGAGAAACTATGTTGTCAGTTAAGATGTCTGTTTTGTGAAATCAGTTTAAAGAGCACAACATAATGCTGAATTATTCAAAGTTAATTGTAGATCCAATTACAAACATTTTGTCTCTGAAAAAGTAATCAACAATTGTAATCTATCTCCTCCTACCCTATGCCTTAAATTAAGCAAAATCTAAAATCTCCACTTCTTTAAGAGAAATGAAAGAGATCCAAAACAATTGGTTATCAACATTCAGGTCCACCTACAAAGTTTTGAATAGTGCTTCTATAAATGAAGACTTCAAAACTTACAGTAGGACCAGAACCTTTTCTCCATCTTTGTTTCATGTTTATTGACAGCAAATCGAATTTGCTGATCATAATGGAAAGAAATCCTTATTGACTCTCAAAAAAAGGAGAAATATATCCAAAGAAAATGTCGTTAACAAAGACATTTCATAAGTCATACACACACACACACACACACACACACACACACTAATGCAAAATAAAGCACAAATACAAAGTTCATAAGTGAATCAATTGAGTATATAAACCAAAATCTATAAACTCAACTGATGTAAACTTTTCATCTACTTGCAGATAGTAGGGGGAGATTATTGGTTTGGAAAGTTCTCAGCTTCAAGCAATAGTAACACAATTTCTAGCTGTGGTGTGCGCAGTGAAGGCAACAATATCCCACAGAGCAAGATGGCTGGTGATAAGACAAATGATGGAGCTACAGTTCCACAATGTCTTCAAGGGCCAGTCTCTTTCTACTTTTCTCTCTGCTATTTTTGGCAGCTGGTCTTTTGACCTAATGTTTGTCATTTCAGTCTCCAAATATAGCTAATTCAGCTCCAGGAATAACATCTGAAAGCAGCCTGAGCCACTGCTGCCCATTTGCAGTAGACTTCTCTTCATTCCTTACTGATCTGAGTGGGTCACTCTACCATCCCTAGCTACAGCGAGGCTGAGAAATTAAGTGCCTGACAAAATGAAATCAAATTTTCATGACAGTCTTAAACAAATCATGATTTATCACATAATTCCGGGTGAATTGCCCAAATAGAGTCATGTTCTGCAAGCAAGAAAGGTAGCTGTGAGATGGATATTGGTTGGGCAAATCCAAGCATCTACACCAACTAGTTATTTCAACTGCAGCAGCAGCAGCATTTGTAGTACAGTGACATGATTTATTGTCCTCTTATTTTTCTTCTACTTAGATCCCTCCAAATATTCAGTTAATTCTGAGAACTTGCCAATACTCTTAGGGAAAAAATTATTCTTACTTAAGACAAAGTCAATCGAAACATCCAACCTGCATCGTCGAAGTAAACAATATGAAATACAGTTTTATGATGTTAACAGAATAAAGGGTTCTGTGATAATATTGTAAGGGCCTTCTGGCTCTCTCACTTCTCTTGGCTGTTGATATCCTCCCAACATACTCAGCCCCACTGTGTTTCTCTTAAACCCATGGACACTACAGAGAGTTTTTGCTATAAAGAAGAATATCAACCAGATGACTGAATATTAAAAAAAATTTGTTCTTTGTGACTCATATTTTAAAGAGTGTACATTCTATTTGGAAACTGTTAATTTGTCTGAAATGCAGAGAAGAGAAATCTGTAGTTACGTCTGAATGTTTGCCTTCAAACATTTTTAATGATTGCTTGAAAGTAATTATGAGCCTCTGATTAGAAAATATGCTCAAAATTACACTGTACTGTCACTTTCTGACTTACTTAAACTTTTTTGTCTTATAAGAAATTATTGGATACCCCTCAGGAATTACAGAGCCAACGTATTATGGGCAGAGAGAAGGAGATAGCTGTGTAGGTATCTTTATTTAAAAGGACAACTGAAGTAGGCAGGCCAAAAGTCAGGTTTATCATTACCATATCTTTGTCACCATAGCAATCTCCTGAAAAGTGAAGAAAGCTTCTGTTATGCTATTTTTTTCATTAGGAAATTCATTTAATGAAAGAATAAATTTTTACATAAGATTTTAGAGAACAGTAAGAGAGTTAGCCTACATAATTTATTACAAGGCTAACTTAACATGATCTAAACCTCTAATGTCAGTAAAGAAAATTTTAGAGGCCATCTCTTTCATGAACATAGATGCCTTGATCTTAATCAAAATATTAGCAACTCTCACCCAGAAATACATCAGGTTACATCATGACCTAACTGGATTATTCCAAGAACACAACTTTATTTAAAAAAGAAAAACCTAGGGGCGCCTGGGTGGCTCAGTCGGTTAAGTGTCCGACTTCAGCTCAGGTCATGATCTCACGGTTCGTGGGTTCGAACCCCACATCGGGCTCTGTGCTGACAGCTAGTTCAGAGCCTGGGGCCTGCTTCGGATTCTGTGTCTCCCTCTCTCTCTGACCCTCCCCTGCTCACACTGCCTCTCTCTCTCTCTCCTAGAAATAAATAAATCATTTTAAAAATAAATAAATGAATAAATAAATAAATAAATAAAATATTTAAAAAATAAAATAAAATAAACTGTGTTTAAAAATAAATAAATAAATAAATAAAAAGAAAAAAGAAGAACCTGCCCAACATAGGTTATATCACCTTCAACATAAGAAAACTCTCATTCCAGCACATATATACATATGTTCATGCATATACACAAAGCAAGGAAAAACTCATTTTATTAAAAAATACATTTAAAAATTGAACAACTATATGGTCTAGCAATTCCACTTCTGGGTATACATCTGAAAGAAATGACATCACTATCTTGAAGAGATATCTGTACTCCCGGGTTCATTCCAGCATTATTCACAAGGGCGAAGACATGGAAACAACCTAAGTGTCTAATAATAGATGAATGGATAAAGAGAGGGTGATAAATCTTCATCTGTCAATAGTCAGGTTGTTTCCATGCCTTGACTATATATATATATATATATATATATATATAAAATGGAATATTATTCAGCAATATAAAATAAGGAAACCCAGCTATTTGTGACAAAATGAACCTTGAGGACATTATGCTAAGTGAAAGATGTCAGAAAAAGATAAATAATACATTGTCTCACTTATATGTGGAATCTAAAAAAGTCAAACTTAAGAAACAGAAAGTAAGACTGGTGGTTGTCCAGGGCTAGGCGGGAAAGAAAATGAACAGATGCTAGTCAAAGAGTACCAATTTCCAGTTATAAGATGAATAAGTTCTGTGGGGTCTGATGTACAGCATGGTAATTATAATCAACAATAATGTGTGGTAAATTTGAAAGTTGCTAAGAGGGTAGATCTTAAATCTTCTCATCACACACACACATACATACATAGTGGTAACCGTACTGTGGTTATATATATATATATATACATATATATATATATATATATATATATATATAAAATCACCAGGTTATACACTTTAAAGTTACCAAGGTCATATGTCAATATTAGATGGAAAAATATTCATCTTCTAAAAGTACTTTGATATCTACATTTCTAACAGGAAATGGCAATACAGTATGTTATTCTTAAGCAGTGTCCTTCTATAAAGTACCCCAGATAAGAAGGGAAAAGAAAAATTCTAGAAAATTTTTAGTGACATGTAATTTAAGTGAGTTTTTTAAATATCAAATTACAATTCTTCCCCAGCTTTCTTGCCAATGATATTGAGAAACTCTCATATAGACACCTACATAGGGTAGTTATTCATTGCCTGGAAAATTTTATACCATGATAATATGCATGTACAGTGACAGAGCACTAGAGTCACAATATGGGAAAAGCATGATCCAAATTCAGATATGGCTTTGGATTCAAATTCTGTCCATGGGAGTATCATTTAACTCCTCGGAGACATTTTTTCCTTAACCGTAAAACAACAATTATTTGAATGTTTCATTCACTTGTTGTAAAAATCAAGTAGAATAAAACATGTACTAGTGCTTTGTAAGATAAGAGGAGGTCTAAAAACATTTGTTATGTATTGAATAAAGGATGTATAGACATACACACGTGCCCTTTAAAGTTCTGCTCTAGTATTAAAAAATAAAATGTACCTGCAATTTGGATTATTTATGTGTTCACAAAATCAATTTTAAAACACTGATATCTGTCACTTTTTTATCCCATTCTGCAAGAAAGTGAAGTAGAAGGGTGGATGATAAATTCTAAGGTGTTCAGCTCTGACAGTTAAATAGTATTCTTGAAAACTTGAAGTATTGCTTGAGGAAAATTTGAAACTACTTTTGTTTTCTATTTCTTTAAAAAAGCAAAAAGCTATGCCATGGAAACATGTCTAAAACTGATGGAGTAACTTCGTCAAGACTAATTCTCTGCCTAATTTCTTTATGTACTAGTCAATCTAAAATTCACTTTTAAAAGCTTATTTTTGAGGTGCATAATTATGCTTATGCACTAATGACTTATTTTGAGATTATGAACCATTAAATTTACAAAATAACATGCTAGATGGTTTAAAGAAATATCTTCATTTGGGAAATATTTCTTGGATACCTACCATGTGCATATATTAGCCAATGAGTTCTGAATTCAAATTTAACAATATTAAATAAGACTTGGTTTTTGCATTCAGGAGTTCCTATATTCAAGAGACAAACAGGGAAAGGAGAGATGTGTGCAAATATGAGTATATATGATATACCTGCATGTGAATATGTGTAGATATGTGTGTGTGTGTATGTGTGCATAAGTGTGTTTGTGTGTGTGTTTATCAACCTGACAACCTCACCAGAGGTTTACTTAAATCAAATACGGTTGGCCCTGGCAATGTGTGTGGCCAGACAAAGCTCATAATAACCCACTGTATTGTTAGCTAGTAGTGAAATGTGGTAAGTGACCTAGAAAGTGCATACATGCTAGTAATTGCACATTATTTAAAAAAAAATTCTTAGGAACCATTAATGGTGTGCATATATATCAAATTTTTTCACAAGACTAATTTAAAAATTAATTAAACTTTGTCTGATATATGTACTTTTTCTTTTAAAAATTTTCCTTTTTAAGTAATCTCTACACCCAACATGGGCTGGAACTTACAACCCCAAGATCAAGAGTCACATGCTCTACTGACTAAAACAGCCAGGCACCTGTGATATATGTATTTTTAAAAGGAACGCTGAACATATTACCACATTCTTAATAGTAATATTTCACGTTAACACTAAATATACACATTTGCAAAGATTTTGACAAATTTTCTTTTGTCTTGCCAGGATGCAGTGCCAGGCCAGAATTTCCTTTGTGACTCAAGTTGGACTGTGAATGTTTAGAGAATAATTTTTGGCTCTCAATATATAAGCTAAGTATATGAGCAAGCTAACTGAATAAACTACAGTGTACAAAGATGTGTTTGTGACATTCAATAATTCCTCAAAGCATTGTCTAATTTGGCACACATTTAGTTTTGTATTACCTAGAAGAAAAAGGATAATTTCCATTTATGTAGAAAGGCTTAGTTTATAGTTATTGAGTTTAAAAATACGTATGTGTCTCTCACTAAATATTTTCCTTATGGATGTTTTCATTTTTAAAGAAATTGTGCTTGTAAAGTCAATAGAGCCTGCATATTTATAGTATTGATGTGGTAACATGCTTTTTCCATCATTTGCCAAACTTACTTTGTTAATATTCATAACTTAAACTGTTTAGGGATGTTTATAAAGACAGTGAAATGACTTGTTGTATTAATAATCAAAAGTATTCTCTATGAGAAATGTGCTATTTCAAAATCTGTATCACGGACAATTTTATTGGGTGAATTCTAAGAACATACCTGAAAAAGTCTCATTTTTCCTCCAGGACCTACTCCAATTTTGCCTCTCCTGAGTCAAACTGATAGCTATGCCAGCTAGATGCAATGAGGACTGAGGATCTATGGAGGGAAGTTGATTAGAGAAGCTTTTAGGCCAGGATCAGGAGAGACACTGGTGATTACCAGAAAATGCCACTTCCTGAGAAGATGGTGGCTGGCAGAAATCTGTGTGGCAAAATGTTCAGCACCAAGCTGAGTACTCTAATGGAGGAGGCTTGTGACCTAGAGCCACAGAGGCTCTGTTTTGTTTTATTTTATTTTATTTTTAAATTTATTTATTTGTTTTGAGAGAGAGAATCCACATGCGAACATCGGGGAGGAGCTGAGAGAGAGAATTCCAGAAGACTCAGACTATCAGCCTGTCAGTGCAGAGCCCCATGCAGGGCTGGAACTCATGAGCCGTGAGGTCATGACCTGAGCCCAAACCAAGAGCTGGATGTTTAACCAACTGAGCCACCCAGGTGCCCCTGGCATTTGTTTTAAAACCACTGAGGATGCTTTACACTGCAACCAAACTGTTGACACTGGGGAACTCCACCCACCACTTCTGAACCAGAAAACACCAACAATGAGCACTAAAACTTAAGCTAATGCAGTAATGTCATGTCTGGAGGTGGATCAGTCCTGAGAGACACAAACAGATGCAGAGAGACAATATTACACAGAGGGAGAGGTGGCCTACAGAGATTCAAATATAACATCAAGCAGAATTCTGGCCCTAATAAACCTGATATCCCAATTAACAATTGAGTGTGTGAACTGATAAAGGGATAATCACCCGCGGGGACCAAATGAGTGCCCCGGAGAACAAATGCAAGATATGTATGAAGCAGAGATTTAAAAAAAATACTTTTAAAAAAGTGATCAATTTTAATGAAAGGCTGAGGGACTTTAAGGAGTAATTGTGTAGGACAAATATAAAAACACAGCAGTTTGTATGGAAACCTAAATGCCCCAAATAGTCAAGAGTAGAAAGAGTAAAGAATGGAGTTGCTTTAACAGATATCATAAAATTCTGTAGACCAGCTGTAATAAAAATAATGTTGTATTGGATGATGAATAATTTATAGAAGTAAAATAGAATATATACATGTACATACACATATATATGAGAATTTATATATTTGTGGGAATTTAATGCATGATACTGGTGATAGTTCAATTCTGTGTGAGGAGGATCAATTATTTAATAAAAGTTGCTGGTATAAAAAGTGCTGGTAATCCATCTTGAGGAAAATAAAATTGAATTCCTATATTGCATCACATAAAAATGTATCTCAGATGAATTAGACACCCAAATAAAGCTAAGCAATAGAAGCAGTTTATTAATTAGTTTAGTAATTAGTTACCACAGGTGAGTGTACCATAGTATACAAAATGCAAAATATATAAAAATAAAATGTGTGTGTATATACACAGACGTAGTTGCACGTTAGTTGCATTGTAAATTACCTGTATTTATTAGTGGTTTTCAAATTTTAACAACTTGTAAAGTTCTTAATCTACAGAATCATCATGTAGGTAGATGTTTTTGAAACTAAGTATAAATGGTTTTAATTTTATAGTTTGTTCTTTTGAGTTAGTCATGATAGTTCTTAATTGTGGCATGACTGACAGCTGATGCCATATATTGCATATTACTGTGTGATTGCATTGAAAAGCCATCTTAACACCTACTCCCAAAGGAGTCCATCCCAAACTGGGCTTTTTGCTCCTTTTTCTTATGTGAAAATTCCCTCCGCATATTTTTTTATTAGTATACAATTATATATCCACTGTGTATATATCCATGTACTCCACTACAAATCCCTTCAGGAAAATTCTATTTTGTAGGCCCAGTGCTTTGTGTAATTTTGTTGATCCCAGTGAACACATACATAGAGAGGAAATCAGTGAAGGATACTCATCAATTACACACATTATTACTAGCTTAAAGTAAAACTAGTTTCTGTTATGATCATTACTTGGAAAGCTACAGTTGAAAATTTTTCAGTTTTTATTGTCCTCAAACAGGAAAGCCATTTTAATTACAAACTCTCAGCAACTGAGTAAGCTAGTGATTTCCTGATTCCTGTCAAAACACAAGAACTCAAGCACTGGGTTGAAAGGTTTCTAAAGCTTGCATCCACTTTCCTGATTCTTAAGGAGACTATGTTGAAAATAATGCCCCAGTGTTATCATTAGCAATAGAAAAGCTTGTCCTCTGCTGACGGACATCGATGCCATCAAGGCCTCATGAGTTTTTCACAGCCTTTTTGCCCTTTTACCAAAAGTCCTAAATGGTACTCTTCAAGTTTTCTCTGTAGATGAGCTGGGTCCTGTCACCTGGTCATGCTGGGGTCCTTACTGGTACTGTTCTCAGTGTATCAGCTGCAGCTAACCGTTCCTTCTCATTTGCTTCTTTGATCACTGTGCACTTTAAAACCCGATAACTGAGCTGGTAAGAATATGGACAGAGCTTCTGTGGGTATAGTTCATGAGATTTAGCACAGGTTTTAGATGTATTTGTTTTAGATCTATTACATGTATTTCTGCGTTTTATGGTTTTGTTTTTATTTGGGAGCGATTGTTTTTGGTCAGCTTGTGATGTTAAACTATTTTTAACAGATGAGGTGTTGGCCCAAAAGAGTGTTTCAAGCAAGAAAATTGTCGACTGTGTAAATCTAGAACTTGCTTCACTATTTCGTTATAGACAAATTAGAGCACATAAACCACAAAACAATTTCCTGACACAAAGAACTCTGAGCAAAGCTAGGGCAATTATCTTCCTGGCTCCTGATCCAAATAAGCTTTTCTCTTACAGATAGAAGTTGAATATGTATAAAATTTATTTCCTTGGTCACAACTTTCCGTGGCTTTTCTCTGCGCAGCATGCCTGTCCCTGCTTCAGGCTACCCTGTAGAGAATCACAGCTGGTCTGGAAGCCAGCCTACCTCTTCTTGCAGCTAATTAAGCCCTCAGTTTATAGAAACGAGATATCCTCCCACTTTGGGGTATTAGCTTTACAGCCTTCTTCTCAGCTTCTCCTCAACATCTATTTTACACCGAAACTAAACCTCACTAAACGTTTCCAGGGCTCCTAACAAAACGGACACTTCCTTTGCCTTTTGGTTTCTTTGTTTTAATAAAAACACACTTGGATAGGACCCAGCTAGCTGGATTGAGTTTAATTAGTCCATAGTTCTTTTTTGTAGACAATGGTTAAGGATCATTTGGTCTAACATGCAAATAGGGAAATTTAATGAGAAGCTAGCTTTTATTGAAATTTTCAGGTAAATTTTGCTACCTAGAACTAAACAGGTGTTAGACAAACAAATAGTGTGTGTATGTGGGGGCAGGGGGTGTTTCCAGTCAGAAAATATTTAGTGAGGACCTACAATAGAGACTACAAACATTTTTTTCTAAATTTTTTTAATGTTTTATTTATTTCTAGGAGAGAGAGAGAGAGACAGCGCGAGCAGGGGAGTGTCAGAGAGAGAGGGAGTCACAGACTGAAACAGGCTCCAGGCTCCGAGCTGGCAGTCAGCACAGAGCCCGACGCGGGGCTCGAACCCACGAACCGCGAGATCATGACCTAAGCGAAAGTCGGACGCTTAACCGACTAAGCCACCCAGGCGCCCCTACTATAAACATTTTTTGATCTAGTACCAATTAAGGGCTCCCAAATATGCCACATTGGTGAATGAAATAACCTGTCAGTTTCCAAGTTTAATGCTTGGGAAGTTGTTTGTTTCTTTAGCTGCTACCCTTTCAATAAAGATACCAAAAAGATTCTGTTTCTTCTTAGGGAACTGGCATTGTTTTGAGTTATTCCATGTAATGTGTAGACATTTGAAGGCTTAACTCATACACTATATCATATAAATATAATTACTTTTGTGACAATATCATTGGCTCAGATAATTGTAGCATAATGTATCTGTTTGCTTTTATGCGGTATTTTTCTCATAAGGCAAGATAAATTTTCATTACAGTAAAATTTTTTTTTAATTGTTGATTATATTCCCCTCTCCCCCTTTTAAAAGAACATGTTTTAGTTTTTATGGCTTCCCTCTGTAGCTCATGTGCTTTGAGTTAGGCTGATTTCACATCAAGGGATGTATATTGATATGTCCCACCCCCAATTCTACATAACTTGGGTCAGAGGGATTGAAACAGCCACACATGCATGATATTCATCTAGTCATTAGTCTGGTTTTCAAATGGGCATACATAACCCAACCTGGATTAATAAAATGAGAGAGAAGACTCATCTCAGGACTTCTGAGAAAGACGTTCGCTTAAAGGAAATATCCTGGAGAGAAACATAGAAAAGGCACTTTCTGTCTTCTCTGTTGTATTATCATTCTCTCATGGTATTTATTCTTAGATTCCTTGATTTGCAGTTATTTGATTTCATGGTTATACTCCCTTCTAAGACACTAAGGTCCTTAAGGTTAGGAGGCTTGCCTTATATATGCATGTATCTCCATACCACCAAATTTTCTCCAATCAGTAAAGAGAAAACTAAAGCTCTCTGAAGGTAGGGAGGTATCTTATTGATCATTCTATCCTTGGCAGGAAACAGATCTTCAATACATATTTCTTTAAAGCTGGGATGAACAAATGGATTATGAATAGATGGATGGATGTTTTGCAAGTAGCATTAGAAGAAAACATGATGCTGCATTAGTAACACTGCAAGCTGTCAGAAAAGATAGATGGCTGTGCTGGTCATGCTATAAATAACCACCAGGTGCCACTCATAGCTGATGGGAGCCTCATTCTGCATGACAGTCATTGATCTGAAGCACGACTAAGATGGAACCTTTTGTGACACCACTTGAGGAGAAAAGGTTATGTTTCACATTTAAGCTTTGAATAATAAGGTCATGATCAAATTAAATGAATTTCTCTGGCGGATACATGAAATATATACAAATTAATACAACAAATTAGAGACATTATTGCAAAGAAAAGGTGAGCAGGCCAGAGCTAAGTGTGATCCTGGAACTCAGTGCTACTGCATGTTTTATTAATGAAGTGAAAATCCTGCCTCGTTATAAATATCCTGAGTTTGCACCACCTATGGGATAATTCTAAACTCCAATCTAGACTAGAATACTATACAATAAATAAGTAAAATAATAGGTATGTTCCCTAAATGACTATAAATTTCTTAGAGCATATTCCACACGCACACAAGTGAAATATTCAGAGGAAAATCATGTATATAAATGCTCACATTTACATCGTCTTGCAAATTTGTAGTAAATTTCACAGTTGGTATTTAGAGAAAAAGTTCAATTGTACTTTACATCAGTTTGGCAAATATATTCCTATGAAATTTGAATACTAGCTAGCAGGTCTTCCTTTATGAGACAAAGCAACAAATTATGTCCTAACTTCAACTTCTAAAACCATTGCAGACTGTTCTCTTTGCCCCCCTTCTAATAATCAAGTCTTCTATTACAAGAACAGTTGTATTAGTAAATTTAGCACACATATGTATGCATTTGGCATACTTGAGCAAAGCACAATAATTTCATTCTTAAACAAGCAAAATTGTCCACTTATGTTTCATACAACCATGGCAATTTTGTTGATTGGCATAAAAAGTATTTTAAACTCGGAAGTGTGAATGGTCAAAAAAAACCTCACTTAATTCTAGATTTCTCAAATGCAAATAACTTTAATGTCTAAATATTCACAGTTATCAAGGAATTGCCATGCCAAGGAAAATGCCATAACTTATATTTAAAACACTGTTGTATTATCAAAACTATGTACTCACTCATTCAACAAATATTTGTTAACTTCCTACTCTGTAGAGGCCATTGATGAAGGAATTTGACAAATTGACTGATTTATAAAAACAGCTCATTTTGGCAATACACTTACTTTTTTATAAATTCACATTATGGTATATCCTGATGAAACATATAATTATTAATGATAATTGCAATGCTTAAGAGGTTTAATAACATTTTTCATGATAACAGTAAATATTTATGATGATATAATGTGTCACTAATAAATCACAATGGCAATAATATCCAGGATCCCTAAGGAATTGGTTGAATTTCATTTGTAAGACCTGTGAATTAAAAATCATCTTCTTAATTTACAGAGGAGGAAAGAAATTGTAGCAAGTGAAAGGAAATGGAATGTCAACTTTCTGTCGTTGAGAATGCAGAGATGTGAAACATTACTAGAAAATGAAACTGGTTGGTTAAAGAACAAGGTCAACAGAGCCACTTCTCCAATGAGTTTTCTATTCAGAGACTTACATGCTTTTAGTTTGGCAGACATTCAGTAAACAGCAAGCTCTCAGCTTTCAGGGCATGAAATTGTACTAACTGATAACAATCAAGATACTGAGACATTCCATCATAGCATGAAATATTAGGACTAGACAGTGCTGAAATGTACAACAATCCACCAAGCCCGACAAACAATGAAATGCCAAATCTAGTGGAGGTGGTTTTGAGTTTTAAATAAACAATTAGATAATTGAAACTGCTCTCGAATTTGTCATGGGTTTGAGGAGATAAACATATGCTGACCGTACACAAGAATTACCTCTTATGTGTATCTGTCTACCTTTTTACCCATCCATTCATCTACCCTGTATTTATCGACTATTACTCTCCATCACTCTCTACTTCTGCCAACAATTAAACCAAAAAACAAAACCTCTGGGCTAGCAGTCTTTAAGGTGTAGGTACATTAAAGATATTTATATAACTTTTTAAATTAAGATCATGGAACCATAACCAGACTGTGGGAGATTTTATAGGAGAACTGACTTGGTTTTGTCAATATATTCATTATATGAAAAAATAATTTAAAATGGGCAGGGTGATGTTTAAATGTAAAAGGACTTATTATATATTATGCTTATTATACATAACAACCAAAGGCAATGTCTAAAGTTTGGTCCCTGGTTAAAAAAACAAAACAAAACACAGGCGCATAAATATTCTTCTTCAAACAATTGTGAATATTTCAATATAAATTATAGTAATGAGGCACTGTAAATTTTATTAGGTGTGATAATGTCATTGAGTTATATAAGAGTATCCACATTTTTAACTATGCATATTAGAGTATGTAATAAGAAATGACATGATGTCTTGGATTTGCTTTAAAGTGCTTCAATGAAAGAAAACAAAGAAGGAAGAAAGAGAGAGAGAAAGGGAGGAATGAAAAATATGGTAAAACTTCTATGTTTATACCTGTTGAGCTTTGTAGATGGGTAATAGAGATTCATTAAACCTATGACTAAAATTTTTCACATTTAAAAGAAGCAAAGAAAAAGTTTCTGGCCAACAACTAGAGATTCTTATATATTCCCTTTTGGGATTTGATTTCTAATTCTTGTTTGGGCCCAGAAACCTGTATTTTAAGAACATACCAGTTATAATGGCACCTGACACCCGTTCATGGGCAGGAATGGATTGGGGGGAAATTAACCCTGATCAGTCAGGAGCCAGTTCTGACTTGCTGACTTGCTGAGAAAAACTGTGTTCACAGGTGATCAGTCTAAAACCTTCCTTCTTTTTTATTTTTTATTTTATTATTACTTTTTTTAATATTTATTCATCTTTGAGACAGAGAGAGAGAGAGAGAGAGAGAGAGAGAGAGACCGCACAAGAACAGGGGAGGGACAGAGAGAGAGGGAGACAGAATCCGAAGCAGGCTCCAGACTCTGAGCTGTCAGCACAGAGCCCAACAAGAGGTCGAACTCAGGAATCATGAGATCATGGACTGAGCCGAAGTCAGATGCTTAACCGACTGAGCTACCCAGGTGCCCCTAAAACTTTCATTCTTAAAATAGAACATTATAAAAGGGCAGAATTGTTGAATTTAGGACTAGCTAGTGATCATAATGATGCCTCTTCTTCCTCCTCTTTTGGCTGCACTTCTACCTCCCAAACAGAGAATATGTAAGCCACTCAAGGTGGCAGCCCTTGACCTCTGCAGGATCCACTAGGCACTAATACTATTTAGTAATTAAGAGTTTACACACTGTAATCAGACTACCTGGATTTAAATCTTGGCCACCATTTATTTAGTGTTCTTGAATCTTCTGTGGGACTCAGATTCCTATGTGTAAAATAGATGTAATAGTGATAGCCACATACATTGCTTTGCTAAGGGGATTATATGGTTTATATGTTTAAAGTGCTTAAGATTGTGTCTGACCCACAATAATAAAACCTTGATACTTACTGTTGTTCTTATTATTCTTCATGGTGTTATCACTAAAAATCTATTTTCAATACTGTCTTCATTCATTTTGCCCTGACTAGGAAAAATGTTAACTTGGTTGGCTCCTATTAGCTGGCCCATATTCAAAACCGTACTCTTCTTCTGATACTTAAACTAGATCACATTTTTGAAAACTTAACATTTGTGCAGTAAACTAAGCGAATCCATTAACTGCTCTAACCAATTTTTATGTTTGTTCACTATAGTCAAACTATCTTTCTGTTTTCTATATGATGTATCTCAGGCCTTTTTTTTCTTCTTCTGCTTTCCAAATCCTGAAGTTCATTCTCTTCTAGATAACAATTGTCCTAATGTTCCATTCCTCCATTCTTTAAGTATTCCTTACACTTCCCACTGTTACATTCATTTCCTCCCCTCATTGCTAACATTGAGCCCCCAGTACAAACTATTACACTGGTTAAATGAATAAATGTTCTCTATGTCAATTAGATATTGTGAACACTGGTTGACTGAATAAATGTTCTTTATGTCAATCAGATATTGTGAATATCTGTCTAAAATGGCCTCTACAGGTTTACACAAGTTGGTAATTTGGAAAAATGGAACCTAATGTCAATAATTCCACAGTGTGATACAACCACATACTTGGACCAACAATTAACTACTTGTACCTTATTTAATAGTGAACATGGCCTCATATCACAAGCAATTAAGTTCTTAATAGTCAATTAGAGGCAAGACTAAATGCAAGTAAAAAAAAAAAATGTTCCTTTCTTTTTGGTATTAAAATCCCAAGGCAGTGTGGGATTATTTATCCATCTTTTAATAAGGCTCATATCCACTGCATTACTGGCTGTAATTAGTTATCTGCTTTCAGAAGGACAAATAATTCACATATTATCTTTGATTTTTCTTCTCTTGACACATGAAAACCACAAGCCTTTTTTTTCAAAACTTTTACATTTGCGAAGACTTTTTTAAAGTCTCTGCTTGTTTTCAATAAGATGAGAAAACATCAAAAAGAGTAGTAGTACTCACAAACCATCTGTATTTAACAACCCAGGCTTTGTTTTACTTACTCTGCCTTGCTTGAAATAATTTTAGCTGAATTCCTCACATCTAAAAGTCCAGTAGTCAACATAAATCTGAGTTTATGTTAAAAAACCAGCCGTCTGTCTTCCCTTCTTTCTCTAGCTGTTGTGTTTATAACTGAGAGGGCTGCTAGAGAGCATGTGTCAAATGCCACATATTAGCAATTAGAAATTTGAGACCAAAAGAGGTTAGGAACATTTTTGGCATTGCTAGGCAGTAGTAAGAGCCATTGATAACCCAGGTTCCCAGACTTAGAAGCAGGTGTTCCTTACACAGCATCAATTTCCTCTCCAGGAGGGACCAAAAGCTAAGAAAGTGTGCAGAAAAAAACTGTTTCAGCACTCTTTTGTTTTTGACAGTCTCCTCTCCCTAAATTGCAACCTAGCACTCCTAGTCCAATGCCCCCTCTCTCAAGTTGGAAGCACACAGGCCAGACGTCATTAGGGAATACTCTTGCCTTAACTACTAAGCAACACTATGAACATACACACTTCCTAAACATTCCTGTCATCTGAAAAGAAGTATAACTTTTGGAACTCGTTCCCTATGTTATAATAATATAATGTCACATCTCATTCCCAACTCCTACAAATATTCAAATTTTCAACTAGAACATGCTCTAGTTTAAATCCAAGAAATATCGCCACAATTAAATGGATGTTCTAACAATAAAATGCCAATGTCTAATCCCATAGGATGTGGGGAAAGAGAAGAACTAAAAGAACAGAGAAGTAGTTTTCATTTTGCCTTTGAATAAATTCGTTCTTGCAGTTGAGCCTTGAGTTTGGCTCTTAGGTCGGTAGGCAGCTACACCAAAAGTTGATTTCTAGCAGCAGAATCAAAATAGAAGGCAATTTTTAGATCTAAAAACATAGGATGTCATTCTCAAATGTCACATGGCCATAGCTCATTTAAAGAACAGCAAACAGAATGAAGTGTTAAAGGAATCTTTTACCTTTCATCATTGCTTATTTATATTCTGATGAATACGTTAGACCTGAACACCCAAAGGCAAATGTGGAAGAGAGAGACAAAGTAAAAGCTTACAGAGTGGAGGGTAGAAGAATCTTTATGCCATACATATTTTATCCTAGTATTTTGTTTAAAATAGAATACTTCTACAACTTGAAATTAAAAGAATGGCAATATTTCAGTGAACAAAGGAAAGATTGATGTGTAAAAGATTCATCTTATTTATTCTTTTCTTCATACCAAATCGTTGAAGCAAATATTTTTATTTCAAAAATGCTCATATGTGAAAAAAATCAATTTCTACAATTATATATTTGAATAATGATGGAAGAATATAATACCCAGTAATTCATTTTTAAAATGTGTCCAAAACAGTATGGCAGGGTGTAAAAGCACTGTAGTTCCAGTTAAGTAGCTATATGATCTGAACATGTCTGTGACTCAGCTAGAAGTCACAATTCTCTAGTTGGTGGTGCTGGAGGCAGTGTTGTTGGTGTATTTCAAAATCCAGTTCAAACCGCAGAGCCCATGGGGGAGGATGGTGAGTCAGAAGAGTTATTAATCATTTCCTCTGAAATGTACTGAGTGCAAAAGCACTGATAGAAACATGCTAAAGGTGTGAATACCATAATGACACATAAAAGGTGGACAACCTACTAAGATAATCTTTTCTATTGTGTAGAATTAATAAATTATTAAATGTATGACATTAAAGAGAGTAATCACATTGTTAAAATAATGCTAATTCCAGCTTGTACGTCCTGTGTATGTTTCAGGGATTTCTTTTTCTTTTTAAAAATATATAAGACAGGAAAAATAAAATTTCCTACCAGGGTAAATTTCTAATGAGATAGTGTGTATAAACCATTATCAGGGTAATCGGCTCTCAGGAAGAGATGGTTATTGTTATTTTTATTGGTACTATCCAAAGTCTGAAATGTCAAAGTTTTTACATCATGAAAATTACAACTTAAACTCACTCTATTGTAGATAAAACTGATAGGTTTCCAAAACCTGTTAATTCACTTGAAAGACTACATTATACTCTTTGTATCCAGACTTTCCTATATGTTTCTTACCCTTTTCTTTCCTACTTTGTTACTGTAGACTATATTTCATTAATTCCTAAATTAATATTCTAATATCACCATTTTTATTATAAGATATACTCTTTGTGTGACATGAAAATTAGTTGCTTTTTTTTTTCTTTCCACATAGCATTTTCTATTTGGTTGAAATTAACAATAAAAATACTAGAAAAGGCTAATAGTTAAAATATAATAAAACACCTTTCCAAAACTTTATTAGGTTTAATTATATTTCTTTCTTTCTTTTTTTTTTTTTATTTGAGAGAGAGAGAGAATCTTAGGAAGGCTCCAAACTCAGCACTGAGCATGAATGGAGTTCAATCCCACGACCCTGGGATCATGACCTGAGCCAAAATCAAATGTTAGACTCCCAACCTACTGAGCCATCCATGCACCCCAGTTTAATTATGTTTCTTATAGCTGAGTTAATGGAGTAGCTGTTACTTTCATAGGAAATATTTCACAGGAGAGGAATAACAGAAACTTTCAAATTTAATGCAAAACATAAGAAATCTCTTATACACAGTGGTAAGAACATAAATTGGTACAGCTACGATGGAAAACAGTATGAAGATTCCCTAGAAAATGAAAAACAGAACTACCATAAGATCTAGCAATCCTAGTTTTAGGGACACATATATAACTATATCTATCTCACAGATCTCACAGCAACTCTGCTGCCTCTCCACCCCTATATTGTTATCCATTTGCCTACATCTTTCACTCAGATTATATCTATTGTCCACCCTTTACGTGCAAAAAACCAAAAGGGGACCGGTTCCTGATACTGTTAGTCAGGAATGTAGTGCAGCAGGCAGTGGGACCCCAGGGTCCTCTAGGCTGGGGACACATCCATGTAAATCCTTGGGATCGTGTCCTGGTAAGAGTGTACCCCCACAGTACAATCTGAAACTAGGGCTGCAAAGGTGGCCGTAATCAGTCTCCATTTAGTCCTGTTGTTGATGGGGTCCCCGGCCTCTCAGGTGTCTCCTATTCCACATCACCCCAATCATTCCAATCAAGGCTACAGGTTCTGGCAATATTTGACTTCTTGGTGCATAGGGCCCAATTAAAATTTTTTAAAAAATGCTGAAAAGAAAATCTTGTTTAACTTAAAACTGAAAATGCATGTTATTAACAGTATTCCATGTATTACCTGTATGGTTTGTGCCCAGTTTCCCTATGAGAGAAGCATCTTCTTCCTGACTGGGAGCCTCAGGAAACTGAATGTTCTACATACCATTTCTCCATCAGGGACAAAGCAGTCTTAGACTAAGATATTTCATCATGTGGTAAATCATTATTGAACATTTTGCTGACTCTCAAATGTCAAACATATTCTCTTATGTCATAAAGAATTTCATTAAACAACACAGAAAAAAAGAACAGAGTGATTTTAGGAAATATTCCTGCTCTCCATCCGTCATGAGCCTTATTATTCCTTTCCATCCTCTTTTCTCCCTCCTGCCAACTGTAAATCATCTCTTCCTCATCCAAATGTTTCTACCCCAATTGTCCATTTATACATTTAAGAAAAATGTACCTAGAATTAAAAAGTCACTTTCTCAATAGTCAGCAACAATCATCATACTAGTGAATTCTAACCGGTTCAAATACACAGGCAGATTAAACAATTAAAGGAGAAGCCCAAGAAGTATTCATCATTGTGGTAATATGCATCCTAAAGAACTGAAAAATCAAACTGACCCCCAAAAAACTCCCCTCTGCGAGTCAGTAGGACACTCACTTTCAAGGATGAAAAATCAAACTGACCCCCAAAACTCTCCCCTTCACCAGTCAGTAGCGCCCTCGCTTTTAGGACCTTTAAATAAGGTATGTGCAATTTACTTAAAGGCATAAAGCTCTCCAGAAGGGATAGATAGAGTCAAAGTAACTTCTGACAAAGCACTGTCACATGACCAAAGGTAGAGTTATAAAAGAATTCATACAGTCTGAGAACCCTTCGGTGCTTTCTGCTCTGAAGTTGTGTGTTAGGCATCGAGAGGGTGATATAAAGGTTTAATTAATATATAGGTGAGAAACATCAGTATTTTGCAATTTTGCCGATGGCTAGTTTTGATGGTCTTTCTCTGCTCTATCCAATAAGATGGCTACAACCTACATGCGGCTGTTGAGCACTGGAAAGGTGCCTAGGGGCTAAATTTAATTAATTAAATTTTTACTCTACAAACTGAAGTAAAATACTTTTTTGTTAAACAGACTACTGTTCTAGGAAAACTTCATTTCACATTAGGTGTCACACTGCATAAGGTGTTATTGTAGCACACAGACACTTTTAACCTTTATTTTTAACACAGCTACTAGAAAGTTTAGAATTTCATATTTGGCTCACATACGTCTATTCTACAAGGCTGCTCTATAAACAGGCTACTTAAAAACTATGGTCTTTTATATGATCAAAATATTTTTTCGTAAAGCTTATTGGATTTTTTAATATAAATGTGATTTATTCTTTTATAAAAAACTAAACTATATATAAACACATTAAGTAAAATAATGACCTCTCAAGGTTAGCAATGTTAATTGCCAAAAGTTTAAAACAATTTTCCCCTTGTACTGCAAAAGGATAAGAAGAATATGGAAGTATATGCACGTGAGGAATGTCTAGATATCTAAATAGGAGTTAACTGAATGAATAAAATATTTAATAAAATAGGAGTAAACATTCACAGCAGTTTGTTGAAATATTGGTAGAGGAAAAATCCCACTCCAAAATATTCCTTTAAGAACCAGTCAATTCCTTCCACAAAAATGTTTCTTATCTACAGCCTGGAATTGCACTAAATCTTACTGTTAACTTATCTTTATAAATGTGTACTTAATCTCTAATATCACATAATTCTTTTTCTATGCCATAATTCTTAAGCAATGGAATAACTCATTTGGCAAAAGTTTTCAGAATATATGTCTTTACTCTGAAAAAGCATAAAGACACTGTTTTCCAAAATATAGTGTAGGTTATATCAGTGTTTCTGGGGAGAGGTTAAAAATCTGTATTTCCAGAGTCCCCAGGGGAACTGTTTGATTTAGTTAGAATCAACATTAAAGATAATTCTCTTTCACAGTTAACCTGAATGATATTTAGAATTATTATAAGAAAATATTAGTATGTAATATTTTTCTCCTTTACTGATATATTCTCCGTGTTTTATTCTTTCATAAAAAAGAAAGCATGAAAGGTAATATAGTGTATTGGATAAGGGGAATTAGATCCACTGATACTTTCTGAGGGAATGTGAGCAAGCAATTTGATTTATTCAGGCTTCGTTTTTCTTATCTTTACAAAAGTGATAATAATCATATCGATCTCATTTTAAGATCCAAAAGATTGCAAAGCAATGTCCCTCTTTAAAGTATGTACATCTTTCAATGACTGATTTAAATCTTAATATTTCCAAATTATTGTTGTTCTCTATTCCCCTACATCTTTCACTCGGATTACATCTATTGACCACTTTTTATGTGCAAAAATTAGGTAGGTCCTTGTTAAATGAAGGGATATCAAATATCATTATATCACTATAATTCTGCAAAGTCAAGAAAAGAGACAGTGTGTAAGACATGCCAGAACAAAAGTTTACAACTTACTTTTTAAAAATGTTTAATCTGTATTTTTGAGAGAGAGAGTGCAGGCAGGGGAGAGGAAGAGAGAGACACACACACACAGAATCTGAAGCAGACTCCAGGCTCTGAGCTATCAGCACAGACCCTGACATGGGGCTCAAACCCATGAACTGCAAGATCATGATCTGGGCCGAAGTTGGCCACTTAATCAACTGAGCCACCCAGGCGCCCCAAAAGTTTACAATGTCTTGCCACCATCCACAAATCCACCAGGCAAAATGGTTCCCAACTACAAATCCAACTTCATTTCAAGCCACTTGGCCCTTACAGCTCACTTTTCCTCAGACATACTGACCTCTTCTCTGTTCCTCAAATACCCTTTCTTTTCTGCCTCTGCAAGATAAGCCATTGTACATGTTGACTCATTTTGTTTTCCAGGTTGCAGATTAATACAACCTTCCTAGAAAGGCCTTGGCTGATCCTTTTTTCCCAAATGATCTGCTGAACTCATGTCCATCTCATAATGACGTCTATTGCCTTCAAAGCATTTTCTGATACGTGTCATTCTCTTGTTTGTTTGTTTGTTTATTATAACTCCTCCTATGCTCAGACACCCAAACTTCTTTTTAGCTTCTCCCTTCAAAGGATCGAGTCTATTTATCTTCCTTTGATCTGACCAGCCATCTGAGTAAGACTGGTGGAGACCACCAAGTCCAGCTAATCGCCACTGAATGCAGCCTCAAGTGTAAGCCCCGATTAGGCCAGGAGAATATTTCCCAGTGAATCCACAGAATTTTGAGAAAGAAAAATGGCTATGGTTTGAGTGGTTGTTTATAGGTAATTAATTCATATACCCTCAAAAAATTAAACTTTGAGCACAGAGACTGTCAACATCAGCTATCTGTGTCCACAGGGCCAAGAGCTCTGGCTAGAATACTGTTTAGCAAATACATGTGGAGAGAGGCGGCCAGAGAGAAAAGTGGACTGATAAATTTTGACTTCTAGGAGAGGTATTGGGGCACTTCACACAAGATCTGACACAGGACAAGTAATGCTCATGAGATAAAACATTCTCCGAGTACACATTTATTCCCTTGGTTATCTTTCTTTAAATAGTCTTAACAAATCACTTCCCTTCAACAGCTGTTAATTTCATCAGGATAAATGCAAACTCCTTAGCAGAGTAAACATGATCCTTCAAAAGCTGGCATTGAATTCTGTTCCACAGTCATCTTTAGGAATTCTATCTTTACACATCCTACATTCTTTCCATATCAGATTACGTCCCATTTCCAGACACACTTCCAACTTTCAGGTTGAGGAACCTCTCTTAATGCTATTCTCTCTCTCTAGAATGTCCTTTCTACCTTTCTGAGCCTGGGCTACCTCTATGGAACTTTCAATGCCTATTTCTAGTTTCATGTCTCATGAGATGTATTTACTAAGTCAGAAGAGTAATCTGTACTCCATATAGTTCATGCACATAAGCAGAGTATATTTCCTTTAGTAAGCTTTAAAAACTTCTTACTTTTTTCTCTTTTAAGATTACGTATTCCTTGAGGGTAGACATCATACCTCATTGTCTTCCCTATCTTTGGCAGATAGATACTCACTATAAACAGATGTGAGGTGAACAAATAAGGCCTAGAAGTATTTGGTGGGGGAGAGCGATCCAATATTCACATTGTGAATTTTGCAGGCCTGTAAGCTTACACATATTTTATTTGTAGATAAAGTTGAATAACCCCACAAAACAAGACTGGAAAATGTCTATGATCATATTTCCCTAACTCAGAACTTAAAAAGCTGTAAACTCCTGTTATTTTCTCATTCTTTCCTCCCACCCTGGAAGATGGGTATAATCACAGTCTATTTCAAGGTTCCCTGGAAACAGAAAAACATGTCAGAAATGAGAGAAGCTTGTAGACCATAATAAGAAAGGAGGTCAATTCATAAACATCATTACTAGAAAAGACCAGGCTGTTATGGTCATTATTCTTTAACTGAGTAAGTAAAGACAGTGAGTGGGCTGAAGTCCATTCTGTGGTTATAGTAGGTTATAGGCCGCTCTGTTCTAATGGACAGACACCACGTCTGTTTTAAATCCTGATTATGGTGCCACACAACAAGGAAGCTTAATAAATGCTTAATGAGGATAAGATACCGTCTATTTCTTTCAAAGCTATTTGAATTTAAAATAAAAATGCAAATTGGTTTTGGAAGCTAACTTTAAAAAGTATTCTATAAAAGCACCTATGCTTTGGTAAGTAATAGCCAAAAGGAAGAAATACTTTTTCAATATCTTTAAATGTCTGTGCCTTGCTTTATAACAGTAGATTAAATACACGGAAATTCTTTGTTGTGTAGGAAAAGCTGCAAGGCTGTAACAAATGATGGACAAGTTCTCATTCTTAGGCATTGCCTATAGCTAGGGACTTGCATATTTTTATTGTTATGATGGTATTGATTGTTAAGTCAACAGAAAGCTATCACAAGGGATTGCAAATTTCTATACCAATACTCTGTTCTGTAACATTAAAATGTCATTACTGAATCACCAACTTTTTACCCTGCTGTAATATTATTCTCTGTTGATTGCCTGCCTGAGCTGAAATTTGAAACTGTCACCCTCAGACTTGCAAAAGTGATTCAACTTCACTTATAAGGAAAGTGAAATTAAATATTCATTCACAGGCTGCATTTCAAGTTCAAACTGTCTGAAGCTCCTTAAGGCAAAATGTATTTAAGTTGAAACACATTTTTTCTTCATTTTTATGCAGCAAAAATTCAGAATGGGTATCATGGGTGGACAAATTGCAAAATAATAATTTATTTTGAACTTTACATGGGGAGAGGGTCGGCTTTCTTTCTTCCTTATGGAGCCTCTTTACTGTTTCTGGCCTAAGCCATTTATCTCCTTTGTCAGAAAAACTGCATGCATGTATTCGTGGGTGTTGTTTATTGTTTGATTTTTTTGTATGTGTCATGTTCTAGCATTAATCAAGTTGCAAAGCGTCTAAGGATTCAATGAAAGCAGAGCTGTGTCTACACCTAAGTTTTCAGACTAAATGGGTACAAACCTGGCTCTATTTCCTGTTATCTATGATAGCTATTTAATCACTACATCTCGATTTGTACATAAGGTTGCTGTACAGATAAAATAAATTATTTGATATAAAACATTGCAAACAGTGCTTGGGACATGGTACCTTCTTAAATAAATGTTGCTCTAAAGGAGTGTTACCTATTATTTGGACCTTCCGCAATGGTAACAATTTGCATTTGAAAAAGCCCTGACATTTTAGGGACTTCTCACACATGATCTCTTTCATGATCAAAACAAGCACATAAAATAGTCACAAACAGTTAAACTTACATACAAATTTATGGAGGATGTTGTACATTGACTGTTTAAGATCCATTCTACCCCCTTCTCTTGTACCTTCCTGTACTGCAGAAGGTGGAAAGGTAAAACTACATTTCCCAAATGTCTTTGCAACTACGGTCTTGACTAAATTTAGGTTTTTACCAATCAGATGCACTTACTTTACATGTATCTTCAGAAGGGAGTTAAGTGAAGGACGGGCAAAGTGCCAAGAATCAATTTTGCTGGTGTGGATTCTAACAGCACCTCTCTCTTTCTTAGCAGCTTCGTAATTCAATGGCTCCTTACAAAGTCAGCAGGAGTTTTCCCGGTATGGGACAGGGCACCGGGGCAAGGGTTTCAGGGAGCTGCTGATCATTATTGGAAGTTGAGCCTAGAGCCTGCCCCTCCAGTTCATTCACTGAATTTGTAAGCCACCTTTCTGTTTAAATAAGTTAAAGGAGTTTTGTTTGCAAATGAACCTTAAGCTATTCCTCATTAAAGCCAAATGGACTTGGATGGAATTCTTTGCTTCTTAAAGGTATGAACTTGGGCAAATCGGCAAGATGACTTTTTACTGTAAGTTAGTTATCTATAAAATCTAGATCTAAAAGGGAAGGTCATATTTAGGGGAAGAAATTGAGGCTCAGTTTGTTAATTGGCTGATACAAGTCCTCAGGGCTATTTTGTGGTAGATTTGGAATAAGAATCCTCGTCTTTAAACACCAGTCAAATGCTCTTTTCCATTATATGATGCTGCTTTCCAGAAGGAGTAAATATTGCCCAATTTATTCTCTGCTCATAGAAAGTAATGTGATATTGAAGAGATGGCTTGCTTTGACAAAATACATGGAATGTCTAAGAAATGAAAAATTGCTATCCATATCCTTATATCCCTGACCTGAGATAGATGGGTTAATATTTGGGTGTGTTTGTTCATTTTACCATGAACTATGAGGCTGCAGAACAATGGATCTCAATTCTGTCTAATATTAGAATCACCTGGGAAGATTTCAAGGATTACTGAAACCCAAACCCCGCCCAGTCCAAATGAATAAGAATTTCTAGAGGGGGATCTACATAAATGTATCTTTAGGTAATACAAAAAAAAAGGTCCTCAGGTAATTTTAAAACAGATTCGTGAATTTTTTTTATATATATATTTTTATTTATTTCTAGGAGAGAGAGAGAGAGAGAGACAGCGTGAGCAGGGGAGGGTCAGAGAGAGAGGGAGATACAGACACTGAAATAGGCTCCAGGCTCTGAGCTGGCAGGCAGCACAGAGCCCGACACAGGGCTCAAACCCACGAACTGCGAAATCATGACCTAAGTGAAAGTCGGACGCTTAACTGACTAAGCCACCCTGGCGCCCCAACAGACTCATGAATCTTTGGTACTGAGCAAGACTCTATTGCCATCTGAGTTAATGCATAGTAGCTACCTTCCTTTCTGAAAACTAAAGTTATTATTCTCAAATAGAAAGGTTTTATTTGTTGGTTTGTTTGTTTTTAAGTGTATTCATTTATTTTGAGAGACGGCACTCACACATGTTGATGCCAGGTAAGGACAGAGAGAGAGGGAGAGAGAGAATCTCCCAAGAGAGAATCTGACAGTGCAGAGCCCAACGTGGAGCTCGATAACCACCAACTGTGAGATCAAGACCTGAGCTGAAATCGAGAGTTGGACACGTACTCGACTGAGCCACCCAGGCGCCCCTCAAAAAGAAAGGTTTTACATCAGAGAATAGTAAAGACCTTTTTAGAGCATCACATCTCACCATTCACTCCCAGGGAACCAAATGACTTGCCCCACACCATCCTGCTCTCTCGGCCACATGCTGAGAGGGGAACTATATCACTTTGTACACTACCTTCAGGCTGTGGGCCTGGATGCGACATTTCCAAAGTACTGCTTTACATGCTTCTCAAAAGCATGTTTATGTTTTCTCGTTTCCACGTGCTTTTCTCTAATGCAGCAGTTCATTGAAAAGTGTGCTAACCAGATAACAGATGTTGTATTCTTAATTTTCATGTTGCTCACTGCTAATCATAATAGAGATGAATCAACAGGTACTTTGAAATACAGATATAAAGTAAGTATGAATCTCAGCAAGAACTTTGTACTCAATCAATTTTTCACAAGCACCGATCTTCATTAGACAGGGAATCTTGGCACCCCAGGGATATTCACAAAAAGCCTATATCAAATTTTGTTACTCGATACCATCCATCATATTAGCCGATTGTCTTATTCATTCCCACTGTCTTGTACTGCACGGCAAGACTGAGTAACAAACATAGTGATGTCCAATCTATTTTATGAAAACATGTTTATGTTTGTCATGAAGAAATGGGGAGCTACTTTCTTTGAAAAACTCTTGGGGAGGTAATACCGTATAACTGGTATTTGCCATCAGACAGAACTTCACGGGTAAATTGTGACAATGAAAAAAAAAAACTTCTCAGGTTGTTGTGAGGAGTTACGGAGATCATAAACATAACGGGTTTGAATTCTGTTTGGCATATTACAAGTATTTATAAATGTGTCTACTGCAAAAGATTATTATAGAATATTGGGTGTAAAAGAGGTGGAGGTATGTAGTAGTAGACAAAAGAAACCAGTAGATTCTGAGGAGCCTGAAATGAAGTCCTCCACTAGAAACAACCTCAGTTGCTGGGACTATGGAACTGCACATAGTCCCAGTTCCAGGAAAAGCCTCAGCTGAAGCCACCCTTGGACCTCCCTCGGATCTGCCAATCAAAAGAAATGTGTAACATTCCTGTGGTCTTGGAGACGAGTCAGGACTGGGAACTGCAGGTAGTTACGTTGTACAAACTTGCCAATCAATCACCGCTTGCCTAAGCCCCACGTAGATTCTCTGAGCCCACCTCATAATTGGTCAGTTCAAAAGACTCTCCAAGGTCATGATTCGGTCCCGCCAAGCGTAACGGACGCCTCGCAGATACTGAATGGTCAAAACTGTTACTATGCTGTTACTACGGGTATCGTACAATTATGATTGGTGCTTATATAATGATGCAAAACGTACAACGTGTGCACGGTAACGCCCCCGCCCTTCCCCCATAAAAACCCTGATCGCCACTGTTCGTGGCTTCACTTTGCTGCTGCTGGGACAGTAGACGGGTGAGCCACTGCTCGAGCTTGTAATAAAGACCCTTTTGTACTTGCATCGGTGCCGGCTCCATGGAGGTCTCTGGGGACTCGCGATTCTGGCATAACAATTCTCAAATTCGACTACATTTATAACTGAGTTCTGACCAAAGGCCCCTCTGCCGAATAAACTTTTGATGTGTTTCTTCCTGACTCTAGACCCCTGAACTCCCTGTTCTTTGAGCTTTAGAAAGCTTGAAATTGTGAATTCATCTCTCTGAAATATTTGCAAATCTTCTCCCAGACTCTTGTCAGTTTTACAACCCAGGAAATGCCTTTGTCAAGGACCTGGGAATCATCTCTTTAAAATGCAAACTTTGGAGGAGCTAGCACCCCAATCTCTCATTCTCTGTGGGAGCTTAGGAGCACTACTTCTTAGATGGGTGGCAATTAGCAAACACAGAGGCTGTAGTCAGAGAAAAACAACAGGAAAACACCTGCAGACTCAGGAATAACTAAAGTAACTGGACACTGCCCACAGATCAACCTCTCCTACAATGGTCTCCAGTTCTTGCCTACGGCTCACCTAGGGCTTAAAACTCCCCCCAACTTTTGTTTCCTCAGTCAGTCTCTGCCCTGTGCTGCAGTTATCTTGAATAGTCTTCCTTGCCCGTTTAATTTTAGCTGGCACAATGTCTGCTTTGACAGTTCACGTGGAGCCTGGTGACATCTTCCTGGAACCCACAAATTCACATGAAGATTTGGAAGAAAAAAATGCAGGTTACCTGGACACTTAAAACATTTTTCTATGAAAACCAACATGTGCATGTTATGGGGAATTCAATTTTCATATGCACTTATGAGGCAAAGAAATTTTACTGTATTTCTAAATAAAGACTGATAAACTTAGTCTGGACTTGGAGGTTCCCCTTGTTTTTTGATGTTTATTCTTTTCCCTTCAGAAAATGACAGCAACAATTTTGAAAAGCTCTGTCTCAAGGTATCTATCAGGTTTATAAGTGGTAGAGCTTATACCACTTATACTCGTACACTGAACTACGAGTTATTAATATGCATCATTATTTCTATATCTTCAATAAAAGCATTTTCTTAACAAAGCTATTGCATGTTTTGCATTTTAATGTGCCTCATTTTAAAAAAATACATGCATTGCCATGCTGTTCAGGGATTTAATAATTTTGTTTTTGTTTTCCACTTATAAAGCAGCCAAGTCTTGAATTGCATACTTTGATTTGAAAGGCATATTTTTAACATCTTTACATTACATCCTCTACTTACAGAGTAGCTGTATTTGAATTTTTAAGAGGATGAAATGTATGCAAACGTAGACCTTTTACATGACCCCTGAAATTTCTCATCAGAGTACTGTTAAATTTTTGTTAGCTATAAACAACTAGGTGAAATTTGGAAGCCAAGAAATTCGTTGTGGCAACGCTTCCTTTACTTACTAAAGAAAACCACTTTCCAATCAACATGCAGGATAAATGGTGTCAATGAGGCCTGAAATTGTGATGAGCTTTGAACGTTCCAGTGCTCCTCTCAGGATTAATATCCAGAAAGATTCTGATATTAAATCTGTCGCATTGCAATTCCTGAAGTATTTATGTAATATACAATCACCATAAATTGGAGTACTGTTCTGAACAAATATGAAAATGCTTGCATTAGTTTTTCATTGTTGTTGTTGTTATTCATTGTATATATACAATATAGGATAGTGTCCTATTTAATTTCATTGACTCTTAATCCCTATAAACTTGAATCAGAATTTTTATTCCTCCATTTACTAGCTGCATGCTCTGGGGCATATGATTTAACCTCTTTGGGTATTAACTGCCTCATCTCTAAAATGCAGATAAGAAGATCATACATGCCTCATAGCCTTCTTAGGAGAATTAAATGAGACCATGAATGCCAAGTCCTTGTACACCGTCTGCCATGGCTGTAACTACTCAGTAAATGACGATGGTGGTGGCGGTGGTAGTGGTGTAGATTGGTCAAGTCATCATAACTGATGTGTCTTACTTATGTTTGATGACTTTTACATCCACTCCATTTTGAAAAGAAATGCAGGGACAAGTTTGCCATGAAGTTCACGAAAAGTTCCTTAACTTTTAGAGATTCTCACTTGTACAGATCTCTTCCTAATTCACATTTCCTTCTTTATGCAATATCCACTTCTTTATCCAATATCTAAATTTATAATTTTAGATACTTTTCTCAAAAAGGGTCCTATGACTTTTATAGCATTTGGGCCTGGATTCATGCCTGCTTACTTTTTGACTGAACTTTTAGTGAAACATAGAACACAATGTAATTTGCCCAAGAAAAATCTACATATGGATACATTAAGAATTAGATGCGTATAAGAGCACTCGGGTGGCTCAGTCAGTTAAGCATCCTACTCATGATTTTGATTCAGGTCATGATCTCACAGTTTCTGGGTTCGAGCCCTGCATCAGGCTCCAAGCTACCAGCACAGCTCCTGCTTGGGATTCTCTCTCTTCCCCTCACCTGCTTTCTCTCTCTCTCTAAATAAATTAATTAATTAAAAAAAGAATTTGGGACACCTAGGTGGCTCAGTCAGTTAAATGTCTGACTTCAGCTCAGGTAATGATCTCAGGGTCTGTGAGTTTGACCCCTGCATTAGGCCCTGCACTGACAGCTCAGAGCCTGGAGCCTGCTTCAGATTCTGTGTCTCTGTCTCTCTCTGCCCCTCCCCCGCTCATTCTCTGTCTTTCTCTCTCTCTCAAAAATAAATAAATGTTAAAAAAAATTTGAATCAGATGCTCTGTCTCTTTCTCAACAATAAATAAGTGTTAAAATCTTTTTTAAAAATTATATGCATACAATGAGAATGCTTAATAGAAAAGAGGCATTACTCATTAATAAATGGATTACATCAACCGTGTATAAGGAGTTGTACTTGATAACATCTATGTGGCATTGAAACAACTTTATTTCAAGTTCTCTTTAAGACATCAGAATGCACAAAATATCAAGTGACAATAGGCTCTGAGAGTAACTAGAAAGTACTTTAAAGTAGGGAAATGAAGATGTTTCACACTGTCTGTGGGCCTAGCTGTATCTCTACAATTTCTACAGATGCCATGAAAATCTATCCCCATCAATTACAGGCTTGCCTGTATTATTTTGAGAAGTTTTAGAGAACACATACACATACACACACATGCACATACACAATCTCTACATTTACAAAAAATAAGAAAAATATCATTTCACATTGGATATTGTTTATGTGATGAAAAATCCTCTGAAATTTAAGCTGTAGGAATATTAACTCTAGCAAACACACACACACACACACTCCCTAGTATACTATAAAAACAGACAAACTTATTTTCTGCTTGTCAATAAAACAACAGATTTTATGTCTGGGAATGAAATGTCCCTTTTTTTTGCATCTTAGTATTATTTTCATCAACAGGAAATGAAAACTTTTACAAATTATCTGCCATGGTTTATGTATATTCTTTAAAAATTATAATCTATTTTAAAAACATAAAATAAAGCCTCATGTTTTATTACGTATTATCTAAGGGATTAGAATATTTTCCCTACATTTCCTTAAAAGGACCCATCCCTAAACAGCACTACCTTTTACATAATTTCATCTATCCGCTAACAGTGTTCTTATGCCCTTGCTCTCTATTGAAGACAAAAGAAGACGAAAACTACAGGCCCATCAATCAAAAACAACACAGTCAGCACCAAGTCCAATAATGAAAACCATGATTTCATAAATCATCTTCTACAGGTTGGGGTCATCTTTAAAGAAAAAAAATCTTATCAGGTGCAGCTGAATATTCTCATGGTCTTTCATTCTTCAGTCTTTAATGAAAACAATAGAATGGCTGACGGAATACAAGTGTGTAACCTTTCTTAACTTGAAAAAAAAAAAATAAAAAAACGCCCTGACGGTGCCCTTGAAATAAGTTGTAGTCAGATATTTTTTCCTCAAGAGGTCCCTCCATTCTTTAAAAGTTTGGCAATGAGATAACTCTTTTTTTTTTTTCCTTTTCTTACTCTTTTCATATATGTGTGCTTAATTCAATCAAGTGGAGATTAAATTTAAGAACTCCTTTTCAGAAAGCTATTTCCTGGCAATAACTAGCACTAACAGCAGAAGGAGGTTTGACATGGCATTTTTGTTTTAGCTGAATCAACAACTCTTGGGTAAATTCCGTTCTATGACCCCAAGCCCACATCCACATTATTAGGAAGTAAAATAAGCAGCTGGTAATCACTAGGTGGATTCGGACCGGGGGCGGGGGGGGGGAGATTTATCTCTCTAAAAATATGGACTCTGTATTTGCAAACCTGGTTAAGTAGGTCTGAGTAGAATAAAGTTTGATTAGGCATACACAGTACTGTATACTTAATCCAAGTTCTCAAATTGATCTTGCTAAGACATTGCTGCCTGGCATATCCCAACTCCTTAAGTGTGATTCAATAAAAACTATTTTTTTGGACTTGAATTAGCCACACTTACTGGGACAATTCACCTTGTTCAAAGATCTAAACCTGGTTTGTACAATATAAAATGCACTCAGCAGTGGGACTGAGACATGGTACAGGGCATTTCTTCATATGTAGACAGAGGATGGCAGTTTGCCTAAAAAATTAATTGTTTGAGTGTAAAAATTAATGAATGGGAAAATGAGGTAGAAACAATGGAGACAGACATGTAAAATGGGTTGTTGATCATCGGAAGGAGATGCCTTAGGCAACAGTTTATGTTAAGGTTTTCTCAAGTATATTAAATAGGATTCAGAAAATCAATGCAGAAAATTTATTCTTCAGGTATGCTTTTGTGGCTGACATAAGAAAACCAGTTGATTTAGCAAGTTTCTATTGTCTTATTTAGTAAACATTCTGGAAATCTCTATTCAGAAGAGGTTGCTATTTGCAGGCATTTTGAATTCTTACCAATTTTCTGCCTGCTACATAATGTAAAAGCAATGAATGGCTACACTGCATTGTTCACACTTTCAACTATATGTGATTATCTGGTCCACTGGTCTACTGTAGTGTATTTCTGAAATGAATTGAAGATAAACCTGTAATAGTCCATTTCATACAGAGATATTTGTCTCAGTTTAAATTCAAGGCCCAAATATCTACTTATTTCCATTCTGTTTTGTAAGTACAGTGTTTTCATCATCATAAAATTATATTAGCTTCCTGATTATACCTGGAATTCCACAAGTTCTGTGGGAGAGCTAACAATCTCACTCCTGGTTATTCAGTATCACCACTCTATCACAGTTACGAAAAAAAGGCCTGAAGATTCAGAAAGGATGTATGGAGTATTTCCCTCCAGATTTCCAGGTTTGTATAAATTTATGTATTTATTTATATTACCAAGGTACTCATATTAACCTTGATTTGCTCACATGAACACAATATATTATATCTGAATAAGAAATCAAAATATGATTGATGACTGAACAAATTCAAGTTTATTATTATTCAGCCAATTAGTGAGAGTTACTAATATGTTTAGCAACTGTATTTTAATAACTTCAGCTAATCAAATTTCTTGTCATTAAAATGTTCCCAAGATAATCTCATCTTTAAAATAAAAGTTATAAAAGGATGAATATATGACACCATCTAGGTAAATTTTAAAATAGGAAAAAATATCATATACTGCTTGGGGAATACCTATTTATTTAGAAAAATCATAAAACCATACACACATGGGAAAACATTCTTGGGTAGAAAGAAAGAGTGAGAATGTCCTTTCCATAATGTTTTATTTCTTTTATAAAAAGTTAAGCAAACAGAAGCAAAGATGGTAAAATGTTAATATTCGCTAAGTCCAGGTAGTGAGTACATAAGCATTTCATTTTTTTCTCTATATGGGAAATCTTATAAAATCAAAAGAGGAAAAATTAAAAATATCACTTAGTATAAACACAAATGAGTAGTAAAATTGATAGAACATAATGGATGATGTAGAGGCATTCTACACAAGTTTTGCACAAAAGCAAATTTATTGCTTGTGATTTTCTCCAATTATTAATTAAACAAATTTAGAATCCCTTCTTTAATGAATTTCAAGTTTGTAAACAAAGAAGTTTCTTTGAGAACAGAAAATTAGGATTGCCTTTCTATGTATATAGGGATGAATTCATATAAATTAAACCTGCTGTGTCTCTTACTATTATTGATTTAGCATTAAAATCAGTTACACTTTTGAAGAATCTGCATTGTTTTTCTGTTTTCATACAAAGGAGGATGACTATAACATTTCCAAGTTTACAATGTAACATTTTCCTCCCATAATCACTGGTTTTTGGTTTTGTTCTTTTCCAGCATGAAGCATTTTTTTAAAGAATTTTTCTAAATATCATTTGAAATACTTCAGTTTTAGGAGAAAATATTGGCCCACATAACATTGCTTTCTTTGTTAACTCTCATCAACATGAAAATAGTAGAAAATAGTATAATAGCCCAAGATAATTTTATTTTCCTCAGTTCAGTCCAATAGATAAAATATCAATTAACTTTATAAAGCAAAAGTCTACAAAATACACACAGTATTCAATGGATACAGTTTGCAAAAATATTCAGAGTTATGCATATAGTAGCTTAAGATCATTTAAAGTCCTTCAAGTAAAGGCAAAACAACTACCTAATATCTGTAGTAATATCAACCATAATCCTAGAAGGTATGCTTCTTTTGTTATTCTATAATTTTCTGTAAAGGCGAAAAAGCCAACATGATATCCTAAGCCTTTTATATTTGCTCCCTAATATCTATTAATTAAAATTTTAAAACACACCTAACAGGGGCATCTGGGTGGCTCAGTTGGTTAAGAATCCTACTCTTGATTTAGGCTAAGATCATGCTCTTAGAGTTTATGAGTTGGAGCCCCGTTTCTGGCTCTGTGCTGACAGTGCAGAGCCTGCTTGGGATTCTCTTTCTCTGTTCCTTGCTGGCTCTCTCTCTCTCTCAAAAATAAATAAATACACATTTAAATAAATAAATAAATAAATAAATAGTAAATTAAATAAAAGCATACCATAAAATATGTTCTGCATTAGAAAAGTTCTGAAAAAAATATATATATATATTTATGAAAGTAGAGTTGGAAGACATTCCAACATGGCTTAACATTTTCCCATATATACTTTGCAAGCAATTCTGTATTTTGATTAATGGATTCAGTTATTGTCAGGAGCTATCTCATACTCTGTCTTTAGCCATTTGACTATATACCTTAAGGTGACAAGATACCACCCTCTAAAACTATTTATCCTCAACACATACATACACACACTGTGTGCCTATACCTGCCATTTTATCTACTCAGGACATGTCCTTTTTATTTTAATATTGGAGAGAGACAGAGGGAGATAGAGAGGGAGGGAGAGCATAAGTGGGAAGGGCAGAGAGAGAGAGAAGGAGAATCCCAAGAAGGCCCTGCACTATTGGAGCAGAGCCTGACATGGGGCTGGATCCCACGAACCACAAGATCATGACCTCAGTCAAAATCAAGAGTTAAAAGCTCAATCAATTGAGTCATGCAGATGCCCCATCCTCAGGACATGTTCTAATCCATTTTCCTCATCAAAGCCTTCGGCAGCTACCTGCTTACTTAAGGATCTCTATTCCCTTAAATTCATAACGCATCTATAGTCAGTGTCCCATGGTTTAGAACTAAGTGAAATGCTGTTTTCTGTAACACGGGTTTGCAATGTGCCAGCAGACTAGACCCAGCTATGCCATTTGTTTAGTATTGTCCATGGTACCTTTCCTTCCACAGTGCTAGGATTGAGTAGCTCCCAAGGAAGCCTTTTATGACCAGGAAAGCCTAAAACACTTGCCCTCTAGGTCTTTACAGAAAGTTTTGCTAACTCCTCGTAAACTATGTTTAATATAGAATAGAACATAAAAAATATAATTTAACTGTATTTTTCCAACATCTTTTAAGTAAGTGTATTTTTCTAACTAAAATGTAATATACTTGAGATTAAGGATAATTTTTTAAAACTTGTATTTTGAGTATGACCTCAAAGTACCTCATGCGGCTCAGGGGACATATTGGACACTTGATACCTAATTGATTTATTAAATCATTGTAGAGCAAGAAATCCAATTATGTATAAACCACATTTCCTCTAAGCTTGATCCCTTTATCTAGTGAGATCACCAGAGTACTGCATAACTGGGCTGCATAACTGTAGGATTAAAGATAGCTTTGAGGACCTTTGACAATAATTATGCTTTTAGCTTTTCCAATGAAACAGGCATCCTTAGAAGTCCCTGTAATTTAAAATAATAATAATAATAATAATAATAATAATTGGCATCAAGGACAACATCCACTGTGTTCTTCAAAGCTTCTTTTAAAAGCTCATGTTGAAATTCCTCCCAGAATTCAACATTAAAGAAAAGTATGTGTTTCCTAATGAACTGCTCTGTTTCCCTTTATTAGACAATGACAGCTACCCAATCCACTGTCCTTCCCTTTTAAAATTGGCCTTCTGGAAACCCAGAGCTAACATTAAAGCTCAATTTTAGTAGCTACTCTTACATTTTCCTTCCTTTTATGCTCTCCACACTTTTGCACTCCACTCTTTTAATACATAATTCTTGTTTTCCTTCTTCTTAATGATTTCATACTTAAAAAAATTATGTACAATAAAATCATTTGAAGGAGACATGACAAAAAAGGATGAATGAATGCATGCCTAATTAAATTAATAAAGGAGTGAATACATTCCAGATTATGGCATCCTTTATTCCCAATAAGATAAATTGGCAAATTCTATCCAATCCTAATTTCCTATGTCATCAAAATAAAGTCACAATAGAACAATACTTTTAAAAGTTTCAATAGTAAAATTTAGCAACAATATCTGATCTCTGACCCTAAGTTAGGAAAACTCCTCTCCTAAATAAAAACTTGATTTAAATATTAATCTAATCTGATATTATCTAATCTAAAATGTTTCCTAATATAAAATTAAATATTAATTAATATTATGGAGATAGATGTGCAAGACTAGGGCTGTTAAGCAGAGATTAAAATGGTACACTTTGAGGAATTCAAAACTTATGTTAGTTTATTTACATCAAGGGTGAGAAGTGAGTCACCTCAAAGCAGACATTTGGTTCATGAGGAAACACGTGAAAATATAAATGTATATAGTTAAGAGGAATATGAATTTACTTGAATGAAAGTTTTGACTCGTCATACTCTAAACCCCTTGCTCTGTGGTGTTGTTGGGTTGGTGGGAGGAGGGAGGAAGGACAAGAGAATTCAAGCAGAGCTCAATCCATTTTTGCAAAGAATTTTAAAACATTTAGAGTAAGAGGGACCAGAACCCTAACCCATTATTTGAAATCAGAGCAAGTGTCTTTACTAGAAGAAAGTAAAGACCCCAGTGGTCCCAACAGAGGCTAAAGGGAATCAGGGCAACACAATCTCTGAACTAAAACTTCCTGAAATAATGGAAATTTTGTCTGGAAACCCAGACATAACAAAAGCTTTTGTCAGAGTTCATGGGGAAATGTCTGTTCCTAGGCACACTCTGTGTTTGAGCCTGGGTATCTCAGTGAACTTGGAAGTAGCATTGTGCTCTGGGAAAGCTCAGTGAGCATTTGAGCTCCATGACCTTACATGTGTTATTTCTGCTGTCAGCACTTTGATATCCTATTCGGAAAGCAGGTGACGACAATAGTGTATTTCTCTTGGGGTCCTGTAAAGACCAAAAAAGTTCATATATATGTAAACCCTTTAAAAAATCAGGTACCTAATAATACCTACATGAGAGACTGCATATTATTATAGCCAATCAGTACAACTGACCATATATGTCAAGGTGGATTCACCGTTAATTGGGTTATATATGTGACTGGTGACAGAAAAATGGGCAAAAGTTTTGTGATGATCCAACTGACCATCAACATAGGAGTCAGAAGGACACTTTTCATAATCTCAGGCTTGTTTCTAATTAGCAGTATGTCCTTGAGTAAACCACTTACATATCTGAAAGATTAAAAAATGTGTTAGTCTAGAGAATCCCTAAGGTCCTTTTGGCTCTAAGATTTTATTAGTCTATGACTCCTCTTCAGACCTTAACTAGGCATTATGAAAGAAATAGATAAAACACAGGCTAGGTTGCTTCCTTACCAGAGGTTCCAATCCAGCTATGATTAAAGAGCCTTTTAATCCACATTTGCACAACACAGTAACATTCTCAATTATATGAGCTTTGTTAAGTATTTTTTTCTGATTTTGCAGACCAAAGTGGCTCTAGGCCAGTGGAAAATCTCACATAAACCAAGATGGCCAGCAATCACAGCTTCTGAGCTTCTCTTTTTGAGTGAACAGTGGCAGTCTATTAAAACAGAATCTACACTTTCACATTTTACTGACAAGGGATTACACTAAATAAAACTTTTTTGACTGACACATATTTCCTATTACTTAGATTGTCCTTTGCTGCCAAAGCAGCAACCCAAATAGGTTCACGACAAAAAAGTGAGGAGGCCTTGTCTTCTCCTGACTATTAGCGATGACGAGAGGGAGCAACGTGCCTCTTGGCAGTCAGGGGCTACTGGGGTGTTTGTGGTTTCACCTCTCTATGTCCTTTCCACATCCTCAATACTATTATTTATTTTAGCATCTTTTCCCTTTAACTGCTTCAAAGGATAAATACTATGTAATAAAATGTAGACTTCCCTGAATTTGTATTAAATGTGTATATAATGACTTCTCCCTCTCTCTCTCTCTCTCCCTCTCGCTCTCTCTCTCTCTCTCTAGCTCTAGCTCTCTCTATCTCTCATTTAATTTGGAATTTATAATTGTCCTGAAATTCCTTAGGCCTTCTTTTCTGTTAATAAAAGAAATCAGTAATCTGAACAGGAACTAAATACATTTAATTTTTTTTTCATTACTCTGTGTGGGAGATAATATCAAGGCAGAAATTGCCAGGTATCATGTGCTCCTGTGCTGTTCCCGCCATCGTTCTGAAGGTCACCCTGCAGTCCTGAAGCCACATGAAAAACCATGAGGCAAAGCTGTCTCCCTGGGACCAGACAAGCTTATTTGAATGCTCATTGCCCTACGAACTGATCTATCAGGTGTCTGATTAGACGGTTTTTTTTTAAGGCAGAATTTTTAGGTCCTGTGCGTTGGCAGGATGAGTTCTGAACTCTGGACTTGTACTATTTAGAACTAATAAAATCCACAACAGAAGCACCTCTGAACCCTAAATGGGGTATTTGCCTCACAGTAATTGAACCATATGATGTCTTGTAGTTAGGTATCCTGTGTCTTAATTCAAAAGCAGTTTTCAAAGGGCCTGTTTCCATGACATCAGGAAACCCTTGTCTTCCAGGATAGAGGAGCATGAAACGCTTCATGATTAATGACACTATCTAAATACTGGCACGAGCTGGTGAGCTCTTGCAAAGGAGGCGTGTTTCACTGCATTCTGCCTAACACAACAGCTCATTAAGCAATATTTTCCCCATTAATGTTTAGTATTAAACACTGAATGAAAGACTAAATATCATATGGAAAAACAAATTGAAAACAGCACAGTAGGGTTTAGGGTACTCGGCCAACAGCCTCCCCTTCATTTGGAAGACAGCTTGCATACCTATTCCAAAGATTAATGAGCAATCAGTTCTAAATTAAACCAAGACCTGTATTTAAATCTTTTTTTTTTTCCTCTGTGGAAAGCATGACTATGCGTTTCCCTAACCGAGATAAAATACAGTATTAGCCTTTCCGTGTGTTGTGTAATATGGTTAGAAACATGAAAGATTGTTTCTGAAACATTTCCTTCACATTTTTTCATCATTTATTTTCCTGCACAATTTGAAAGGAAATGGGCCATGATGAGGTCAGGAGCTTCCGCCACATGATGTAGAATCTTGCTCTCTGCCAGTCACTCAAAACACAGTCACCTCTTTGAAGATGGAATAAGAAAACTGCTTCTATGAACATCACAGACCCTATCGCTGGTGGCTAACGCAGAATTTCAGTTTTATAAAAACTGTCAAAAAAGACTATCTTACAGTAGGATCACTGATATTGTTATCATGAGTGAAAATAGGGAAGAGCCTGCTATATCTCTGAGGCCTCAGGACACTTGCGGTATGCTATTGTGAAACATTTTTTATTAACAGAGGCTTTGTTTAAGCCACAGTATGACTGCATCCTCAAAATGCAAAACTGATTCAAAAAAAATTAACTTAATTGGTGGGACTTGTTTTAGAAAAATTTGATGTAAGACACAATTCACAAAAATCACTTATTATGTAGGGATTTCTTAATACAGGTCTAAATTTAGGACTCTGAAAGGGCTTGAATGGACATGTGTGTGCACACATACATTTTAATACATTTTAATACAGTATTTTGCTTGTGTGTACCCATATATACACACACTTGTGGGATGGATCCAATAGCTAGCATTAGATTTTGAAAGAAAAATTTAATACCAAACATTTAAGAATTATTACATAAGGTAGTATCTCCTATACCTTGACTGTACTTTAAAGATTACCTAGGGAATTTTTTTTAAATATCAATAACAGAAACCTCTCTGAAGCTGAATTGAATCAAAATATCAAGGAACAGGATCATGGCATGGAATTTTCTCTAAATGCCTCAAACCTTAAATTAATACATAAGCAGCACAGACAATATATGCTATTAACATATGGAAAATGGGAGTCTGATATAAATTTGAGTGGCCAGAGAAGATCTTCCGGAAGAGGTTTGATGAAGACATCAACTGAAGATTGGGTAGCTTTTAGAAGTAAGGAAAAAGATTAAGTAACTTCAATATTGATTAAGAATGATAATTTCACAGTTATTTAGAAACATATAGCCTCTTATGAGTATATCTGTAGGAGGTTGAATCATGGCTCCAAAAAGTTATGTTCGCATCCAAATCTCTGGAATTGTGAATGTGATTTCATTTGGGAAAAGGATCTCTATAAATGAAATTAAGGATCTAGTCATGAGATCATCCTGGGTTTTTCAGTTAGGACCTAATCCAATGAAAGGTGTCCTTAGAATGGACGCGTAGAGTGGAGATACACATAGAAATAAGAAGAGGAAGCAATGTGACCATGGTGGAGAAGAGAAAAGTCAGGCAGCCACAAGCCCAGGAACATGTGCCTTCCCGTAGAAACTGATGATCCCAGAATAAGATCTCCCCTAAACTCTGGAATGCAGTAACTCCAGTACCTTGATTTCTAACTTCTGGACTCTAGAAATAGGAGAGAAGAAATTTCTGGTTTTCAAGTAACCAATACTGTGGTTATTTGTTATAGCAGCTACAAGAAACTCCTAAAACATCTTATTCTTATTTTAACTATGAGCCAGGGGACAATCATAACCTCATTTAGTGTACTGGATTGGAATTATAATCTCGGGAGGGAGTGCACTGTGTTCCTCTTACTTGTAGTGTTTCTTCAAAATGATCTAAAAGCAAGGGTGATTTTAGGTGAAGTCAGAGCAATGTATCTAGGGAAAAGCCATCAGCATTTTTGAAAGTTAACTCACTCTCTCATTCGCCTTTCCTGCACCATTGCCTTTCTGTGAAATGTCCATCATCATCCTCCCTAGTACCATCATTGTCATTACTTACAATCACATGGCACTTGCTCTATTCAAGATTTTACAGATGAGGAAGTGAAAAACAAAGTTGAGTGCGCAAAAGTGAAGTAAAGAAAAAGAATGGACATGAGTAAAAAAAACTGCCAAGTGGTAACATTGTAGCAGGTAATGACACTAATCCATTTGCTCAAGTAACAGATGTGTGCCTTCTAAGAGCATAGTTCCTTCCCCAAGCTAGGTTCAGATGAACTTAACTTGTATATAAAAATAATATGGTAAGTACAGTGACTCGAGAGAAGGATTTACATGCCCAGCAGTCCACAAGAGTATGGGGGAGTTGGATTCAGGAAAGAGGTAGAGTGAGGGGTGAGAAGAGATTAAGTTAATGCTTTTCATTATTATCATCATTATCACTATGAAGGTGATTGGAACAAGTGATGGCATCTGTAGACTCACTCTCATCAGCTGGCTTTCTCTCCTGACACAGAAACCATGTATCAAAGGGAAAAGAAACAAACAAACAAAAAAACCCACTTCCTATAGTTCTTAGAAATTTCTACTTTTGAAATACAGTTAAACAAAAAATGATATACCTGGAAGAACAATCAAAAAGTTTTGAATTGGGTTATATATTTGAGGCTCAGTGTCCACCAATGAAACCTCCATTGATATGCTGATAATCACGGTCAGTATAGCCCATTATGAAGTGATGCTAAATAATGATTAATGTGCTTGATCATTCAGAACTCAGGTGGAATATTGAGGAGGAAAAAAAAACCAACTAAGTAGGTAGTGGGAAGGGATTTTAATGAGTTCATGGATTTACAGAGATAAACTATCCAAATCTTTTATCACAATCTAATTATAAGGATTATTGTGTTAAAATCAAATTGAATGTAATAAAAAACATTTTGAAAGCATTTTATGTATGATAAATCTTCATAGTTTTATACTCATAAATGGTTATTAATTTCCTTTGGAATATGAATTCCATTTGTATCAGAAGTATCAGATTTTTTTTCCTTGTTATTTTTCCCTTTGTGTCTATCTTTCTGTTGTGGAAATTGGCATTGTAGTTTTGTGAATCTTGTATGGCTTGGGCTTTTATATATAATTCCAGAACAAATGATCAGCACCCTTTCTTTTCAAGAATTTCTAAAGAGGGTACAGGCAAATCTGACCAGTTAAAAACTCTCTTCTTTTCAGCAAAAGGGGAGTGTTAATGGTAACACAATTTGGATTTACAAAATGACTTGAAGAAATCTGGAGATGGAAAGCTATCCAAAGGGTAACCCAAAGGAAGAGGAACAGAAGTGAGAATGTTTGATTACCCCATCCTATCCCTCCAAATGTTAACTCAGCCTTTGTTGAAAAATGCAAAAAGGACTAAAGTGGTTAAATGAGCTGTCCAGTAAAGCCAAGAGACTCCTACCTTGTGGCTGTTTATCATGATATAAACTGAGAAATACAAAAAAGTAGAGAATATTCATTCTTTTTTTAAAATTTTTAATATTTTATTTTATTTTTGAGAAAGAGGTAGAGACAGCGTGAGCAGGGGAGGGTCAGAGAGAGAGGGAGACACAGAATGCAAAGCAGGCTCCAGTCTCCGAGCTGGCTGTCAGCACAGAGCGCAACGCGGGGCTCGAACCCACAAGTCGTGAGATCATGACCTGAGCCGAAGTCGGACACCCAACCGACTGAGCCACGCAGGTGCCTGTATTCATTCTTAAAATAGTGAATATGATTCTCAGAACAAAATTATGTAGATACCTCGAGTATCCTTGAAAAAAATGCCATCTTTTGCTCCTGTTTTAATATAGTTGGCAATCTCTATTAAAAATCTGAAGTGTGTGTGTACCTGCTTGTGTGTATGCATGCACACACATGTACATGCATGTGCACTTGTATGCCTCAGGAGAAAAATCCCAAAACTGCACAGGTTAGTGTCACAATTATTTTGTGTTTCTAACCTTAGCCGTGTCTCCTAGTATTGCCAGGCAGTGCCTTCTAGTTCTTTCTTAACCTCTCATTCTCCCTCTTTATAGCATCATTTTAAATCTCCCTTGCTCTCTGTAACCCCTCATCTACACCAATCTCCTTTCTTCTCTAAAATGGCCATCTCTATTCCTGGAAATGGACATCATCAGTAGGCAAATCCCCCAATTGGCCACCTCTTTACAATCCTCCCTTATTGCTCACTTTTCTTTTCTGCTTTTGTGTGTTAAAAGTTAACACTGGCCTGTCTGCTCTCACAACCCAGTCCCTCACTGAACCCAATTTAACCCTTGGAGGTTAGCTCCTAAAATGCACTTAAATCCTTCCATATTTAGACCTGCACTGCACAGCGCTTCCCTTCCAAAGCCAGTATGTGCACTACTTGATTGGATAGCAGTCTTATTCCCCCAGTAGAAGGGGCTATGACAGTATTATTCCTTATTATTCCTAGGATGGAGCACCAGGCTTAGCCATAATTGGTGCTCAATAAACATAAATAATAGCCACAAGCGGATAGCCACCTCTCAATTCCTATCGAGAAGGGTAGAAAGCTTCTATTAACTGGAGTTTCCCTATTGTAAGAGCTTTAGAGAAGAAATAACGCTATTTATTTTAATTATAAACTGAACAAGCATAAAGAAAGAACACCTGAGGTCTGAGTTACAAATGTTATGTAAAGTGACTGTGATCCTGTGGTGCTAATAAAAGATAAGAATAAGAGTACTGTGTCTTGTACAAATATTTTGATTAACAGTTTTGTCAGAATGAAGATTCCCCAGAAGAGGAAAGTCTGTACTGCTCAAAGTTCAGAAATGTTGCCAAGCTAGAATGCGTAAAAATCATGATAGTCTTAAGTTCCGTGTATTTTTTAATGTATGCAATACTTTGAAATTCCTCTCCCTCTCTCTCTTCCCTCCTCTCCTGAATCACAAATATTCTTTATTTTGGCATAATTTGTCCTTTTACTTTATGAGTATTTCGAAAGAGCTTAGTTCTCATTGCATTGGGAGTTAACATCCAAGATGCTTTTGATACTCTGTTTTTTTCTCTGAATGTTAGAAACCTAATATCTGGAACAAATACCTGAAATGAGTATTTGAAACAGCAATGTCAAATTTCACAGGAATGGAAGTTCAAAACACACTTAACACATCCCCAGCACGAGTATCTCAAAGTCATATATTTTTGAAAAGTTGGAATAATTTTTTAACAAAATCTCTGTGAATAAGAGAATCTGTCTCTCTTTTGGATTGCTTATAAATGATAAAGTTACATGAATGCTTTTGGTGCAAGCAAAACTGTATCAAAGTACTGCAAGCCATTCCCTGCTTGCCTGAGCTAAATTTGAGAAGGTAGACCTTGTAGTGGCTCTGGGATTTGACTAGGAATGTTCCTGGGATTTCCTTAGCCCTTGGCCTGCTTTGTTTTGGGCCACTAAAACTAGGTAGCACTAATCCTCTACACAAGCTTTTCAGAAAACACCATCACTCTTACAGCACATTCCTTGGAGAAAATATCTGACTATGTAAAACTTATGTTGTTAGTTTTGTCCATTTTTCCGTGTTGTAATCATCCCCAAATTACTGTAACTGTCAGGGTGAAATATAGCTGGCCACCTCATTTTATTCAAGCTGCTAAAAAGAGGAATTCCAGACTGGCAAATATTGTCATATCATTTCTTTTAATTAAAAGATAGAATTCTCGCTCTGAATCCATCATTTAGGATGTTAGATATAAATCTTCCCCACTACTTTGACCTACAGATGATTGGTTTCTCTTTCTCTGCATTCATCTCTGCCCCTCTCTTTTAATTTATGTAAAATAGGTGACAGTATTAAGGAACCTATGTGGACACAGTGCTGATAGTCCACAGTATTCTGGACTTCTTATTTCAAAGACTCAGTTCCCTTTGTGCTAATGAGGTTCCATATGGTTAAACTACATAAGGAAACCTACTTGCTCCATTATCTTTTTAAACATATCTTGACACAATGGCCCAAAATGTTTAAGAAAGTTGAAGATATGGGGCACCTGGGTTGCTCAGTGGGTTAAGCATCCAACTTCGGCTCAGGTCATGATCTCACGGTTCATGAGTTCAAGCCCTGCATTGGGCTCTCTGCTGACAACTCAGAGCCTGGAACTCGCCTTGGATTCTGTGTCTCTCTCTCTCTTTGCTCCTCCCTCACCCACACTCTGTCTCTGTCTCTCTCAAAAATAAAATTAAAAAAAACATTAATTTTTTTAAATAAAAAAGTTGAAGATAAAAGAAAGTAGACAATAATGAATCATTTATTATGAAATGCAGTATTTATGCATACACTGATCAACCGTTCAAAGACACCTATATGTGTCTCTAAATAAATACTAAAAAGAATCAAATTACAGTAGCTCCATTGGTGAGGTATGATGCGGTAGTCTCTAAAGTAAGAGGGGTGATGACGTGATTACAGGAAAAAACCCTAAATGCCACCAACAATAACTAACATATTGTTAAAGAAAATGGTGACAACAGTGAAGGAATAGCTTTTTCTTTTTTTTTTTTTCCCTTTTCCTTCCAGCAATTTCACCGTCTCTCAATGACTAGAATTAGAACTATAAAAACAGAAATGGCAGAGGAAGAGGCAGTCTAGTGCCTTTGGAGCTAGCTTTATAATTTTTGAAAGATCCACCCCTGCTTTGTTATCTTGTGCAATGAAAACTCTCAGCAGTTCCCTTCACAGGGGAGTCTTCCATTTCCGACTTGGCATTCCTCCCCAGCCATACAAGGTCACTCAATTATCCTCTCTTCAGATGCCAGCCCCACAGAAGGAAACTAGTCTACTGAGGAAGCTCCCAGTGATAGTGCAATTGTACACACAGAAACAAAGTACTGGCACCTTGCTAAAATGTGTTTTCCCAAGCAAGTGAAGTGTAATTTTCAGCTGTACAGTATCAACTACAAAAACCACACATAAAATGTGAGTACCTAGTCAAAAGGAAACAATCTTTCTTCATTCTATGCCAGTCATACCTTTGTATTACCTTGCAAAGTATCATTTATTTAAATCAGAGTAACTTATCCATAGACAGGAAAAATCCATTTAGAAAAGTATTACATTAGCACAGCAACTGCTAGCAAAATTCTCCTAAAAGGACGGCAGGAAGAGTGTAACAATGGCCTCCTTTTTTTCCTTTTAAACAGTAAAACTGCACTGATTTACAGTGCAGAAGAGCTGTAAAACTCTTGCTGCGAATTAAAAACATTTTTCTTGAATTGAACCTAAGTGGTGTATCATTCGACTACTCACTTAGATAAGTTTGTAAGGTAGGATTTTTAAAAATGCCCTCCCATTACTCAGTGGATTTGCAAAGCAGTGGCAAATTCATGTAGAAAACCACTGTTCAACTTTGAGTGGCACCCTTCTTGCTTTTCAGGAGCCGACTTCTGGGGATTGATTGCTTCCACAGTTAAATAGAATATCTACTTTAATCTCCTCTAACTGCTGTTGACCTATCTCTGCCATTGCCTCCCAAGTATATAATAAATCAAGAGCATTTTACATGAAAAATGAAGTAATTACTCAGTGAATCCAATGGCTAATTGCACATAGAGGCCTCTGGGAAATATGGGACAAATCAGTGTCAGATTTCAAAAGGCAGAAAGGAAGTTGAAGTTAATAACTCTGAAATACTGACAGGTTGGAAAGGACTTGAAATGCACCATTTCTTCCGACACAGAATCCACACTTAAGGGAATTGGAAAATTCTAGCGATATACCCAGTCTTTACACCAGTAATAGTACTGACAGCTGAGAAAATAGAACGTTTTGCACTAAAGTGAACTATGTCAGGGAAAAAGTAACTACCTTTCATTACCATTTGTATGAAGTTTTCCTGAGCAACAAAAACATTTGTATCTCTTTCTTTTTGTTTGCACATGGATAGAGTCAAATTTGTTCCAAAAACTAACTACCCTGTTGGTTGAGATGTAATGAAATCTGATTGTCTCTCGAATACTCAATAAAACTGTATTCGAACTGAATATTATGCAATCTCTTTTTTATTGTCAGAAATCTGTTTTAAAGTTGTTTGTTTGTTTGTTTGCAAAAGTATCTGATAGATCAAATTGATTCGATTTTGCATTTTCTTCTTGTATCTGTCTTATAGGGTAGGTAGTATTTATCTGCGACATAAAAACATGATATATACTACCATTACAGAACAAAGATATAAAGGAAAAGGCATCTCATATAGATCAATACCACAAAAACACAAGATAGTACTGCATACTGCAAACAAATTTTATTACCATGCTTTGGGGGTAGGGAAGGAAAAGAACTTTCTTGTTTCAGAAAAAAAAAAAAAATTCCCTCTGCAGGACTTTCATGATCCAAAACTTTTATGATAATACTCATAAATACACACACACACAATGCATTCACACAATATGCCATGAACACACACACACACACATACACTCTTATCTCCCTGCAAATGTAATTAAGTTATACTGATAATTTTTATTGTCAATCACTATTAGTGGAACTTAATGAGCAATAACTTCTCTGCTTACAAGTTCTAATTCAAATGCAGGTTTTAATTTTCACTTCTTTTTAAGCTTCTCTTACTTCCTCCTGATGTGGCCCAGGGTTTTGAAGGTCTTTTGTCTATGGAAAGAAATTATTAATACTGTCAGAGAATGAGAAGATATGTGTTTGTGACAAGGATTCCCAATGGCCAACCTTTCAGACTTCATTACTTTTAGACAGTGTGTGGCTTATCTCCTGAAACCATCTCAAATGAGATGAAAACTTAATGCTGACGTAGTAACATTTTACTTCTTTGTTACCGCAAGATTTTGAGTATTGGATATCTATTAATTGAGGTAAGTTGATTATACAGTCATATCTGTATTTGGAGGATTCTTATCTCTGTGCCATCTATTAAGTGTTTTTGTGGTATCTGTTTTTTAAAAAGTAAATTATCACATTAACAAGAAAAAGAAAAAAAGTCTGTATTGTTCCTCGATCTAGTATCACATACATGCTAAAATAAACGCTATTTAGAAATTAGCAGAACCCTCCATATACAATTGGTAATGCCTGCTTCCATGTGCCTGCTGATGAATGAAACCATAAAATTATGGTTATTATCACGAATACAGTTTTTCCTCTCGTTTTACCAGCAAATAAATTGATAGTGTGCAAATAAGAGATTTTTATCCAATTATAGCACAATTAAATCCTTTGCTGATGTTGTTTGCATTATCATTCTGAGAACTTACTCTGGGGAGAACGCTGCCTTCTGAAATACTTTACTAATCTCTTTCTCTTTTGAAGTGTTTATCTACCTTTAAGTGCAACTCGCTGACTTCTACCAGTATTTTCTCCTATTTCCTCAGGCCTGGCCTTTATATGCTTGATGTTTAAAAGTTTGTGGTTTTTAATCCTCCATTGTTTTCCCCATGCTTATTATCATGATAGTGCTGGAGTGCCTTAAGAAAAAGGCCTTTTAAAAATAACTTTAAATGATAAAGTATTGGAGGTAAAAACAAAATCCCTGTTTTGTTTTGATACCTTTTTTTTTGTCTTTGCTTCCTTTGTCCCCTGTCTTTGATCCCTTTTGTCCCCTGCTTTCTTGGTAATACTGGTTCTATCAGACTCAGGTCCTGATAAGAACTCTGGACTAAAGAACAAAAGACAAATGAGAACTTGCTGATAATAGATATCTCCCCTTTAGCATTTATTTTCAGACTGGGAGGAAGCTTACTCTATACCTATCAAGTACAAGAAAACAACAGTCTTTATCCCCATTTAATCTCAGTGTATTGTTGTGATGTACTCATTAAAAGTTATATATGGAGAGCTGATTAAAAATCATTGTTTTCAACTTGGCAGTGGAAAGCAATGTTACCAACAAGACTTAAGGTTACAATAAAAAGATAGTATATTATGAACATCTCAAGAAGCAATCTTCTTGTTATGGTATGAATCTCTTTCAGTCACTTGAAGTCTTTACTTTCCTGTACTAATGGACGAAAAGCCTCTTCTAAATGTTAGCAGCTCTTCTAAATAATTATAGATCATGTTGAGATTCATTAGGGTTGGTGGCCCACTCCTTACACCTGTAAAATATAAAGGCTGCTGGACAAACAAGGAGAGCACATTTTCATTTGAGGCTTTAAATAATATTCATTTAAAAATGATGTTTAGGGATGCCTGGGTGGCTCGGTAAGTTAAGTGACTGATTTTGCCTCAGGTCATGATCTCACTGTTTGTGAGTTCAAGCCTCCTTGGGCTCTGTGCTGACAGTGTGGAGCCTGGAGCCTGATTTGGATTCTGTGTCTCTCGCTCTTTCTGCTCCTCCCTCACTCACTCTGTCTCTCAAATAAATAAATAAATGTTAAAAAAATGTTTAAATGCTGTTTACACATTATAATTAGTGAAGCATTAAAACAACATGTCTATGGAATTTAAAGTTAGGTTTCCATCATATAATTATTAATAATAACAAAAAAGGAACTTAGAGACTTAGGCTACAGACTCCCATTAACTTAAATTCTCTGAGTTACAATTCCCTTCTCCTTAAAATGAGGAAAATGTCTATATATCTCTAATTGCTCTGTGTCTTCCATTCTAAGGTATTTTATTTGCATTTACTTCATACGTTGGAGATCTCTATGGTTAAATGTGTCAGCATATATATCAGCATATCAGTTGTCCAAATAAGGATTAAAAAAGCTTTACAATTAGACCTTGAGTATTAACATTTAAGACACTGAAAGTGAGTTGTGAGTAGAGAAACAAATTTAACTTTTTTTCAACATTCTTAGCAGTTAATCGTCAGGTTATTTTCTGTTCCAAGAATATAAATATTTCATTGATTTTATCTTTTACTGTTCACCCCCATATTATAGTAGCCATTCTCCTTGGCTTTCACTTTTCTTTCTACCTGTTATTAGTGTTTGGTTATTACAGCATTTTTTTAGAGTGTAATACACTGTTTCAAACTAAGTGACAAAAGGATAACTAATTTTAGTTTTTAGGAAATGACTTAACTACAGATAAAATGTAGTCGCTTAAAGATATGCATAACTCGGGGTGCCTGGGTGGTTCAGTCGGTTGTGCGTCAGACTTCAGCTCAGGTCATGATCTCTCAGGTTCCTGGGTTCGAGCCCCGCTTTGGGCTCTGTGCTGACAGCTCAGAGCCTGGAGCCTGCTTTGGATTCTGTGTCTCCCTCTCTCTCTGCCCTTCCTCTGGCCCCGCTCTAGCACTCTCTCTCTCTCTCTCAAATAAACAAACGTTAAAAAAAAAAAAAAAAGGTACGCATAACTCAAAGCACCTATGGAAAAGTTAAAAGTTAAAAGGTTATCCGTGGCCTTAGCGACGCACCCTGGCCTTAGCGATGCATCGTCACGCAGGCCGAGGACGCCACTTGTGCACTCACGACCCCAGCCCTCCGGCAGTTCTGTGCCGCTGGGACTCGGGGATTCTGGGCTGATGTGATTTCTGGCAGAGAAGCAGAAAACTGGAGCCTCTACTTGAAGCAATAGTAAAAGGGCACCAGCTGTTTCCAGATAATTGTGGATATGCTCCAGACTATTAATCTATTCCTTTTTAAAATTTTAACTAACTTTTCTATTTTCTCATAATGACTACTGAGCCCCTTTCTGCATCTCATGCGTTATATACTTTTTTTTAGGTTAAATATTGAGAATATGTAAAACTAAATAGAAAGTACAAAACTATTTAGATACTCATAAATTAATAATCAAATTCCCTTTCCTTTTGAGTATATAATTACCTTGAGAGAGAGGGTTTTGTTTTGTTTTGTCTTGTTTTTGTTTTTGTTTGTTTGTTTGTTTTTTGTTTTAACAAAGATCATTGTACTTTGGATCCTAAGACCCTGTTTTAGCTAGATCCTAAAAATTCAGTCAGTTGTTTCTACTGGTAGATAATCAACTTAGTGGTTGAAGTCAGCAGCATAGTTAGATAAAATGTGAAAGTTTTCTGAAATATATTGTTGAAAGGGAAAAAAAAACACCCACAACACTGCCAGCTTGATTTCTTTTATCTTTATACCTACATCTATTTATACATCTTAAAGATACATACAAGTCTAAAGCCTGAGACAGGATGTCATGGAAGTTTTTCTATATTTTTTATATATCTGTACCACTTATTTTTTCTTTTTTGCAAAGAACTATGATATTTATAATAAAATATTTTTTAAAGAGTATGTGAAGACTATGAGAATAAAAGGAGTATCTGTAATTAATTTATGATTTAGTTGAACATGAAAGATAAGGTAGCCACTGAGTTGAATTAAGTTATAAACAATTTTCTAAGATGTGATAAAATACATTATACTTTTAAAATGGCTTTATATATAAGTCTTTAAGTTCCATAGAGACATCTAAGTTTTAAGTTCTATTGAAAGATTCCCATAGTGAAATAACTGAAAAAGAAACAAAAAGCACAAGCAAATATAAAACGAAGTAATGAAAAGTACACAGGCTCATATGCTGGAAGAAATGTTACAATAGCAGTAAAGTATTGAATATATAGGGACACCTGGGTGACTCAGTTGGATGAGTGTCCAACTTTGGCTCAGGTCATGATCTTATGGTTTGTGAGTTTGAGCCCCATGTTGAGCTCTGTGCTGACAGCTTGGAACCTGCTTTGGATTCGGTGTCTCCCACTCTCTCTGCCACCACCCCGCTTGTGTTCTCTCTTTTTCTCTCTCTCAAAAATAAATAAGATTAAAAAATGGTATTGAATATATAGATTAAGTTTATACAAATATGTAATCATTTAGGAATTCTGGATTTCATTTGTTAAAAATAGGAAAAAATTTATCTCCTAGAAGAGGTGTAAGTATGCATCTTTCACTTTTGATGAGTAAACACTATTTTTGGTCAAATTCTATAAGATGGTTAAGAAACTGAAAAGAGCACATTATACTGAAAGGACCCGTGTGCTTTAAAATAAAAATAGTTTTAAAATCCCAAGTGATCATAACATTCTGTTTACTGGTTTTAACTTTTAATGTCCTAAGCCCCTTATGCTTCACTGAGAGGCAAAAACTAAAGTAGAAAGTCTTATTTTAAAATCATTAAATTTTAGGGGCACTTGGATGGCTCAGTTGGTTAAGAGTCCAAATTCAGCTCAGGTCATGATCTCACAGTTCATGAGTTTGAGTTGCATGTTGGGCTCTGTGCAGACGGCTCAGAGTCTGGAGCCTGCATAAGATTCTGTCTCCCTCTCTCTGCCCCTCTCCCACTCTCCTTCTGTCTCTCTGTCTCTCTCTCTCTCTCAAGAATAAATAAATATTGGAAAAGGGCAAGATAGCGGAGAAGTAAGGAGATCCGTACTTGCACTCGCACCCATACATCACACAGAAAAGATCTGAAGCCATTGGAAACCTTACAAAACCTGAGAGATTGGGAGAAAAAAGACGCAGAATCCACTGAGAGAGCCTTCTAACATGAGTGCGAACCGGGGAAGATAAAATCGGGCCGGGATC